>NW_027311918.1:0-7500 GCF_040954645.1 Diabrotica undecimpunctata | reverse complement strand
TGCGTGTGTGTCAATGTGGGTGTCCGTTCGGCTCACAGAGATTAGAAGTCGGCCGTGGCAAGAAGTTCCTGCCTGTCGTAAGTCGAGTCGAGAGGTGGAGAGTGTGTGCGTGTGCGTGTGCGTGTGTGTGTATGTGTGTGTCTGCGTGTGAGCGTCCGTGTGTGTGTGAGTGTGTGTGTATGTCCGTTCGGCTCGCAGAGATAAGAACATGGCTGTGGCAAAAAGGCCCTGCCTGTTGTAAGGGGCGACTAATAGGTAGGAGTCGAGAGGTGAGGAGTGTATGTGTGTGTGCGTGTGTGCGTGTGTGTGTGCGTGTGTGAGTATGTGTGTGTGTCCGTTCGGCTTGCAGAGATAAGAACACGGCCGAGGCAAGAAGGCCCTGCCTGTCGTAAGAGGCGACTAATAGGTAGGAGTCGAGAGGTGGAGAGTGTGTGCCTGTGCGTGTGCGTGTGCGTGTGTGCGTGTGTGTGTCTGCGTGTGAGCGTGCGTGTGTGTGTGAGTGTGTGTGTATGTCCGTTCGGCTCGCAGAGATAAGAACATGGCTGTGGCAAGAAGGCCCTGCCTGTTGTAAGGGGCGACTAATAGGTAGGAGTCGAGAGGTGAGGAGTGTATGTGTGTGTGCGTGTGTGCGTGTGTGTGTGCGTGTGTGAGTATGTGTGTGTGTCCGTTCGGCTTGCAGAGATAAGAACACGGCCGAGGCAAGAAGGCCCTGCCTGTCGTAAGAGGCGACTAATAGGTAGGAGTCGAGAGGTGGAGAGTGTGTGCGTGTGCGTGTGCGTGTGCGTGTGCGTGTGCGTGTGTGCGTGTGTGTGTGTTTGTGCGTGTGTGAGTGTGTGTATGTGTATGTATGTGTGGGTCCATTCGGCTCGCAGAGATTAGAATACGGCCGAGGCAAGAAGGCCATGCCTGTCGTAAGAGGCGACTAATGGGTAGGAGTCGAAAGGTCAAGAGTGTATTTGTGTGTCTGTGTGTGCCTGTGTGTACGTGTGTGCGTGCGTGTGTGTGTGAGTGTGTGTGTTCGTTCGAATTGCAGAGATAAGAATACGGCCGAGGCAAGAAGGCCCTGCCTGTCGTAAGTGGCGACTAATTGGTAGGAGTCGAGAGATGAAGAGTGTATGTGTGTGTGTGTGTGTGTTCCTTTGTGTGTTCGTGTGTAAGTGTGTGTGTGTGTGTATGTATGTGTGTGTCCGTTCGGCTCGCAGAAATTAGAATACGACCGAGGCAAGAAGGCCATGCCTGTCGTAAGAGGCGACTAATGGGTAGAAGTCAAGAGGTGAAGAGTGTATTTGTGTGTGTGTGTGTGCGTGCGTGTGTGTCAGTGTGTGTGTCCGTTCGGCTCACAGAGATAAGAAGTCGGCCGCGGCAAGAAGTTCCTGCCTGTCGTAAGAGGCGACTAATGGGTAGGAGTCGAGAGGTGAAGAGTGTATGTGTGTGTATGTGTGCGTGCGCGTGTGTGTGAGTGTGTGTGTCCGTTCGGCTTGCAGAGATAAGAATACGGCCGAGTCAAGAAGGCCCTGCCTGTCTTAAGAGGTGACTAATGGATAGGAGTCGAGAGGTGGAGAGTGTGTGCGTGTGCGTGTGCGTGTGTGTGTGTGTGTGTCTGCGTCTGAGCGTGCGTGTGTGTGTGAGTGTGTGTATGTCCGTTCTGCTGGCAGGGATAAGAACATGGCCATGGCAAGAATGACCTGCCTGTTGTAAGGGGCGACTAATAGGTAGGAGTCGAGTGGTAAAGAGTATATGTGTGTGTGTGTGTGCGTGTGTGCGTGTGTGTGTGTGCGTGTGTAAGTATGTGTGTGTTTCCGTTCGGCTTGCAGAGATAAGAATACGTCCGTGACAAGAAGGCCATGCTTGCTGTAAGGAGTGACTAATGGGTAGGAGTCGAGAGATGAAGAGTGTACGTGTGTGTGTGCGTGTGTTCGTTTGTGTGTACGTGTGTATGTGTTTGTGCGTGTGTAAGTGTGTGTGTATGGGTGTGTGTGTCCGTTCGGCTTGCATAGATAAGAATACGGCCGTGGCAAGAAGGCCATGCATGCTGTAAAGAGCGACTAATTGGTAGGAGTCGAGAGATGAAGAGTGTATGTGTGTGTGTGTGTGTGTGTTCCTTTGTGTGCGCGTGTGTAAGTGTGTGTGTGTGTATGTATGTGTGTGTCCGTTCGGCTCGCAGAAATTAGAATACGACCGAGGCAAGAAGGCCATGTCTGTCGTAAGAGGCGACTAATGGGTAGAAGTCGAGAGGTGAAGAGTGTATTTGTGTGTGTGTGTGTGTGTGTGCGTGCGTGTGTGTCAATGTGGGTGTCCGTTCGGCTCACAGAGATTAGAAGTCGGCCGTGGCAAGAAGTTCCTATATATATATATAATATAATAACGGATTTATTACGGCTGTCGCCGCTTCTCCGCCCCCAATTTCCATCTTTTTCTGTCATATGCAGTTGCCTCTTCCAAGTCTCTTGCCGCCATTGCTTCATCAATATCGTTCTGCCTGTCGTAAGTCGAGTCGAAAGGTGGAGAGTGTGTGCGTGTGCGTGTGCGTGTGTGTGTATGTGTGTGTCTGCGTGTGAGCGTGCGTGTGTGTGTGAGTGTGTGTGTATGTTCGTTCGGCTCGCAGAGATAAGAACATAGCCGTGTCAAGAAGGACCTGCCTGTTGTAAGTGGCGACTAATAGGTAGGAGTCGAGAGGTGAAGAGTGTATGTGTGTGTGTGCGTGTGTGCCTGTGTGTGTGCGTGTGTAAGTATGTGTGTGTGTCCGTTCGGCTTGCAGCGATAAGAATACGTCCGTTGCAAGAAGTCGCTGAATGTCGTAAGAGGCGACTAATGGGTAGGAGTCGAGAGGTTAAGAGTGTATGTGTGTGTGTGTGTAAGTGTGTGTGTGTCCGTTCGGCCCGCAGAGATAAGAATACGTCCGTGGCAAGAAGGCCCTGCCTGTCTTAAGAGGCGACTAATGGATAGGAGTCGAGAGGTAGAGAGTGTATGTGTGTGTGTGTGTGTGCGTGTGTGCGTGTGTGTGCGTGTGTGAGTGTGTGTGTATGTGTGTGTCTCCGTTTGGCTTGCAGAGATAAGAATACGGCCGAGGCAAGAAGGATCTGCCTCTTGTAAGGGGCGACTAATAAGTAGGAGTCGGGAGGTGAAGAGTGTATGTGCGTGTGTGCGTGTGTGTGTGTGTGCGTGTGTGCGTGTGCGTGTGCGTCTGTGCGTGTGTGCGTGCGTGTGTGTGTGAGTGTGTGTGTATGTCCGTTCGGCTGGCAGAGATAACAACATGGCCATGGCAAGAAGGACCTGCCTGTTGTAAGGGGCGACTAATAGGTAGGAGTCGAGTGGTGAAGAGTATATGTGTGTGTGTGTGTGCGTGTGTGCGTGTGTGTGTGTGCGTGTGTAAGTATGTGTGTGTGTCCGTTCGGCTTGCAGAGATAAGAATACGTCCGTGGCAAGAAGTCCCTGAATGTCGTAAGAGGCGACTAATGGGTAGGAGTCGAGAGGTTAAGAGTGTATGTGTGTGTGTGTGTGTGAGTGTGTGTGTGTCCGTTCGGCCCGCAGAGATAAGAATACGTCCGTGGCAAGAAGGCCCTGCCTGTCTTAAGAGGCGACTAATGGGTAGGAGTTGAGAGGTTAAGAGTGTATGTGTGTGTGTGTGAATGTGTGTGTGTCCGTTCGGCCCGCAGAGATAAGAATACGTCCGTGGCAAGAAGGCCCTGCCTGTCTTAAGAGGCGACTAATGGGTAGGAGTCGAGAGGTGAAGAGTGTACGTGTGTGTGTGCGTGTGTTCGTATGTGTGTACGTGTGTATGTGTTTGTGCGTGTGTAAGTGTGTGTGTGTATGGGTGTGTGTGTCCGTTCGGCTTGCATAGATAAGAATACGGCCGTGGCAAGAAGGCCATGCATGCTGCAAAGAGCGACTAATTGGTAGGAGTCGAGAGATAAAGAGTGTATGTGTGTGTGTGTGTGTGTGTTCCTTTGTGTGCGCGTGTGTAAGTGTGTGTGTGTGTGTGTATGTATGTGTGTGTCCGTTCGGCTCGCAGAAATTAGAATACGACCGAGGCAAGAAGGCCATGTCTGTCGTAAGAGGCGACTAATGGGTAGAAGTCGAGAGGTGAAGAGTGTATTTGTGTGTGTGTGTGTGTGTGTGCGTGCGTGTGTGTCAATGTGGGTGTCCGTTCGGCTCACAGAGATTAGAAGTCGGCCGTGGCAAGAAGTTCCTGCCTGTCGTAAGTCGAGTCGAGAGGTGGAGAGTGTGTGCGTGTGCGTGTGCGTGTGTGTGTATGTGTGTGTCTGCGTGTGAGCGTCCGTGTGTGTGTGAGTGTGTGTGTATGTCCGTTCGGCTCGCAGAGATAAGAACATGGCTGTGGCAAAAAGGCCCTGCCTGTTGTAAGGGGCGACTAATAGGTAGGAGTCGAGAGGTGAGGAGTGTATGTGTGTGTGCGTGTGTGCGTGTGTGTGTGCGTGTGTGAGTATGTGTGTGTGTCCGTTCGGCTTGCAGAGATAAGAACACGGCCGAGGCAAGAAGGCCCTGCCTGTCGTAAGAGGCGACTAATAGGTAGGAGTCGAGAGGTGGAGAGTGTGTGCCTGTGCGTGTGCGTGTGCGTGTGTGCGTGTGTGTGTCTGCGTGTGAGCGTGCGTGTGTGTGTGAGTGTGTGTGTATGTCCGTTCGGCTCGCAGAGATAAGAACATGGCTGTGGCAAGAAGGCCCTGCCTGTTGTAAGGGGCGACTAATAGGTAGGAGTCGAGAGGTGAGGAGTGTATGTGTGTGTGCGTGTGTGCGTGTGTGTGTGCGTGTGTGAGTATGTGTGTGTGTCCGTTCGGCTTGCAGAGATAAGAACACGGCCGAGGCAAGAAGGCCCTGCCTGTCGTAAGAGGCGACTAATAGGTAGGAGTCGAGAGGTGGAGAGTGTGTGCGTGTGCGTGTGCGTGTGCGTGTGCGTGTGCGTGTGTGCGTGTGTGTGTGTTTGTGCGTGTGTGAGTGTGTGTATGTGTATGTATGTGTGGGTCCATTCGGCTCGCAGAGATTAGAATACGGCCGAGGCAAGAAGGCCATGCCTGTCGTAAGAGGCGACTAATGGGTAGGAGTCGAAAGGTCAAGAGTGTATTTGTGTGTCTGTGTGTGCCTGTGTGTACGTGTGTGCGTGCGTGTGTGTGTGAGTGTGTGTGTTCGTTCGAATTGCAGAGATAAGAATACGGCCGAGGCAAGAAGGCCCTGCCTGTCGTAAGTGGCGACTAATTGGTAGGAGTCGAGAGATGAAGAGTGTATGTGTGTGTGTGTGTGTGTTCCTTTGTGTGTTCGTGTGTAAGTGTGTGTGTGTGTGTATGTATGTGTGTGTCCGTTCGGCTCGCAGAAATTAGAATACGACCGAGGCAAGAAGGCCATGCCTGTCGTAAGAGGCGACTAATGGGTAGAAGTCAAGAGGTGAAGAGTGTATTTGTGTGTGTGTGTGTGCGTGCGTGTGTGTCAGTGTGTGTGTCCGTTCGGCTCACAGAGATAAGAAGTCGGCCGCGGCAAGAAGTTCCTGCCTGTCGTAAGAGGCGACTAATGGGTAGGAGTCGAGAGGTGAAGAGTGTATGTGTGTGTATGTGTGCGTGCGCGTGTGTGTGAGTGTGTGTGTCCGTTCGGCTTGCAGAGATAAGAATACGGCCGAGTCAAGAAGGCCCTGCCTGTCTTAAGAGGTGACTAATGGATAGGAGTCGAGAGGTGGAGAGTGTGTGCGTGTGCGTGTGCGTGTGTGTGTGTGTGTGTCTGCGTCTGAGCGTGCGTGTGTGTGTGAGTGTGTGTATGTCCGTTCTGCTGGCAGGGATAAGAACATGGCCATGGCAAGAATGACCTGCCTGTTGTAAGGGGCGACTAATAGGTAGGAGTCGAGTGGTAAAGAGTATATGTGTGTGTGTGTGCGTGTGTGCGTGTGTGTGTGTGCGTGTGTAAGTATGTGTGTGTTTCCGTTCGGCTTGCAGAGATAAGAATACGTCCGTGACAAGAAGGCCATGCTTGCTGTAAGGAGTGACTAATGGGTAGGAGTCGAGAGATGAAGAGTGTACGTGTGTGTGTGCGTGTGTTCGTTTGTGTGTACGTGTGTATGTGTTTGTGCGTGTGTAAGTGTGTGTGTATGGGTGTGTGTGTCCGTTCGGCTTGCATAGATAAGAATACGGCCGTGGCAAGAAGGCCATGCATGCTGTAAAGAGCGACTAATTGGTAGGAGTCGAGAGATGAAGAGTGTATGTGTGTGTGTGTGTGTGTGTTCCTTTGTGTGCGCGTGTGTAAGTGTGTGTGTGTGTATGTATGTGTGTGTCCGTTCGGCTCGCAGAAATTAGAATACGACCGAGGCAAGAAGGCCATGTCTGTCGTAAGAGGCGACTAATGGGTAGAAGTCGAGAGGTGAAGAGTGTATTTGTGTGTGTGTGTGTGTGTGTGCGTGCGTGTGTGTCAATGTGGGTGTCCGTTCGGCTCACAGAGATTAGAAGTCGGCCGTGGCAAGAAGTTCCTATATATATATATATAATATAATAACGGATTTATTACGGCTGTCGCCGCTTCTCCGCCCCCAATTTCCATCTTTTTCTGTCATATGCAGTTGCCTCTTCCAAGTCTCTTGCCGCCATTGCTTCATCAATATCGTTCTGCCTGTCGTAAGTCGAGTCGAAAGGTGGAGAGTGTGTGCGTGTGCGTGTGCGTGTGTGTGTATGTGTGTGTCTGCGTGTGAGCGTGCGTGTGTGTGTGAGTGTGTGTGTATGTTCGTTCGGCTCGCAGAGATAAGAACATAGCCGTGTCAAGAAGGACCTGCCTGTTGTAAGTGGCGACTAATAGGTAGGAGTCGAGAGGTGAAGAGTGTATGTGTGTGTGTGCGTGTGTGCCTGTGTGTGTGCGTGTGTAAGTATGTGTGTGTGTCCGTTCGGCTTGCAGCGATAAGAATACGTCCGTTGCAAGAAGTCGCTGAATGTCGTAAGAGGCGACTAATGGGTAGGAGTCGAGAGGTTAAGAGTGTATGTGTGTGTGTGTGTAAGTGTGTGTGTGTCCGTTCGGCCCGCAGAGATAAGAATACGTCCGTGGCAAGAAGGCCCTGCCTGTCTTAAGAGGCGACTAATGGATAGGAGTCGAGAGGTAGAGAGTGTATGTGTGTGTGTGTGTGCGTGTGTGCGTGTGTGTGCGTGTGTGAGTGTGTGTGTATGTGTGTGTCTCCGTTTGGCTTGCAGAGATAAGAATACGGCCGAGGCAAGAAGGATCTGCCTCTTGTAAGGGGCGACTAATAAGTAGGAGTCGGGAGGTGAAGAGTGTATGTGCGTGTGTGCGTGTGTGTGTGTGCGTGTGTGCGTGTGCGTGTGCGTCTGTGCGTGTGTGCGTGCGTGTGTTTGTGTGTGTATTTGTGAGTGTGTGCGTGTGTATGTGTGTGTGTCCCTTAAGAGATAAGAAAACAGCAGTGGTAAGAACGCCATGCAAATCGTACGGGGCGACTAATGGGTAGGAGTCGAGAGGTGAAGAGTGTATTTGTGTGTGTGTGTGTGTGCGTGTGTGCGTGTGTGTGTG
>NW_027311916.1:545000-641999 GCF_040954645.1 Diabrotica undecimpunctata | reverse complement strand
GTGTGTGTGCGTGTGTGAGTATGTGTGTGTGTCCGTTCGGCTTTCAGAGATAAGAACACGGCCGTGGCAAGAAGTCCCTGCCTGTCGTAAGAGGAGAATAATGGGTAGGAGTCGATAGGTGAAAAGTGTATGTGTGTGTGTGTGTGCGTGTGTGTGTGTGTGGGCGTGTGTGAGTGTGTGTGTATGTGTGTGTGTCCGTTTGGCTTGCAGAGATAAGAATACGGCAGAGGCCAGAGGGCCCTGCCTCTTGTAAGGGTCGACTAATAAGTAGGAGTCGAGAGGTGAAGAGTGTATGTGTGTGTGTGTGCGTGTGTGCGTGTGTGTGTGCGTGTGTGTGTGCGTGTGTGAGTATGTGTGTGTGTGTTAGTTTGGCTTGCAGAGATGAGAACACGGCCGTGGCAAGAAGTACCTGCCTGTCGTAAGAGGAGAATAATGGGTAGGAGTCGAGAGGTGAAGAGTGTGAGCGTGTGCCTGTGCATGTGCGTGTGTGTGTGCGTGTGTGTGTTTGTGTCCGTTCGGCTTGCAGAGATAAGAACACGGCCGTGGCAAAAAGTCCCTGCCTGTCGTAAGAGGGGAATGATGGGTAGGAGTCAAGAGGTGAAGAGTGTATGTGTGTGGGTGCGTGTGTGCGTGTGTGTGTGCGTGTGTGAGTATGTGTGTGTGTCCGTTCGGCTTGCAGAGATAAGAACACGGCCGAGGCAAGAAGGCCCTGCCTGTCATGAGAGACGACTAATAGGTAGGAGTCGAGAGGTGAAGAATGTATGTGTGTGTGCGTATGTGCGTGTGCGTGTGCATGTGCGTGTGTGTGTGCGTGTGTGTGTGTGTGTCCGTTCGGCTTGCAGAGATAAGAATACGGCCGAGGCAAGAAGGCCCTGCCTGTCTTAAGAGGCGACTAATGGATATTAGTCGAGAGATGGAGAGTGTGTGCGTGTGCGTGTACGTGTGCGTGTGTGCGTGTGTGCCTGTGTGCGTGTGTTTGTGTGTACGTGTGTGTGTGTGTGTCCGTTCGGCTTGCAGAGATAAGAACACGGCTGTGGCAAGAAGTCCCTGCCTGTCGTAAGAGGCGACTAATGGGTAGGAATCGAGAGGTGAAGAGGGTACGTGAGTGTGTGCGTGTGTGGGTGTGTGTGTGTTTGTGCGTGTGTAAGTGTGTGTGTGTATGTTTGTGTGTGTCCATTCGGCTCGCAGAGATTAGAATACGGCAGAGGCAAGAAGGCCATGCCTGTCGTAAGAGGCGAATAATGGGTAGGAGTCGAGAGGTGAAGAGTGTATTTGTGTGTGTGCGTGTGTGCGTGCGTGTGTGCGTGAGTGTGTATGTGTCCGTTCAGCTTGCAGAGATAAGAATACGGCCGAGGCAAGAAGGCCCTGCCTGTCGTAAGTGGCGACTAATTGGTAGGAGTCGAGAGGTGAAAAGTGTTTTTGTGTGTGTGCGTGTGTGTGCGTGTGTGCGTGCTTGTGTGTGTGAGTGTGTATGTGTCCGTTCGGCTTGCAGAGATAAAAATACAGCCGAGGCAAGAAGGCCCTGCCTGTCGTAAGTGGCGACTAATTGGTCGGAGTCGAGTGGTGAAGAGTGTATGTGTGTGTGTGTGTGTGCGTGTGTGGGTGTGTGTGTGTGTTTGTGCGTGTGTAAGTGTGTGTTTGTATGTATGTGTGTGTCCATTCGGCTCGCAGAGATTAGAATACGGCCGAGGGAAGAAGGCCATGCCTGTCGTAAGAGGCAACTAATGGGTAGGAGTCGAGAGGTGAAAAGTGTTTTTGTGTGTATGCGTGTGTGTGCGTGTGTGCGTGCTTGTGTGTGTGAGTGTGTATGTGTCCGTTCGGCTTGCAGAGATAAGAATACGGCCGAGGCAAGAATGCCCTGCCTGTCGTAAGTGGCGACTAATTGGTAGGAGTCGAGAGGTGAAGAGTGTATGTGTGTGTGTGCGTGTGTGCGTGTGTGTGTGCGTGTGTGAGTGTGTGTGTCCGGTCGGCTCGCAGTGATAAGGACACGTCTGTGCCAAGAAGGCCCTGCCTGTCGTAAGCGGCGACTAATGGGTAGGAGTCGAGTGGTGAAGAGTGTCTATGTGTGTGCGTATGTGCGTGTGTGTGCGTGTGAGAGTGTGTGTGTATGTGTGTGTGTCCATGCGGCTTGCAGAGATAAGAGCACGACCAAGGCAAGAAGGCCCTGCCTGTCGTAAGAGGCGACTAATGGGTAGGAGTCGAGAGGTGAAGAGTGTATGTGTGTGTGAGTGTGCGTGTGTGTGCGTGTGTGAGTGTGTGTGTGTGTATTTGTGTGTGTGAGTGTGTGTGTGTCCAGTCGGCTCGCAGAGATAAGAACACGGCCGTGGCAAGAAGGCCCTGCCTGTCGTAAGAGGCGACTAATGGGTAGGAGTCGAGAGGTGAAGAGTGTATTTGTGTGTGAGTGTGCGTGTGTGCGTGTGTGTGCGTGTGTGAGTGTGTGTGTGTATTTTTGTGTGTGAGTGTGTGTGTCCAGTCGGCTCGCAGAGATAAGAACACGGCCGTGGCAAGAAGGCCCTGCCTGTGGTAAGAGGCGACTAATGGGTAGGAGTCGAGAGGTGAAGAGTGTATGTGTGTGTGAGTGTGCGTGTGTGTGCGTGTGTGAGTGTGTGTGTGTATTTGTGTGTGTGAGTGTGTGTGTGTCCAGTCGGCTCGCAGAGATAAGAACACGGCCGTGGCAAGAAGGCCCTGCCTGTCGTAAGAGGCGACTAATGGGTAGGAGACGAGAGGTGAAGAGTGTATTTGTGTGTGAGTGTGCGTGTGTGTGCGTGTGTGAGTGTGTGTGTGTATTTGTGTGTGTGAGTGTGTGTGTCCAGTCGGCTCGCAGAGATGAGAACACGGAAGTGGCAAGAAGGCCCTGCCTGTCGTAAGAGGCGACTCATGGGTAGGAGTCGAGTGGTGAAGAGTGTATATGTGTGTGCGTATGTGCGTGTGTGTGCGTGTGAGAGTGTGTGTGTATGTGTGTGTGTGTCCATTCGGCTTGCAGAGATAAGAGCACGTCCAAGGCAAGAAGGCCCTGCCTATCGTAAGAGCCGACTAATAGGTAGGAGTTAAAAGGTGAAGAGTGTATGTGTGTGTGTGCGTGTGTGCGTGTGTGTATGAGTATGTGTGTGTATGTGTGTGTGTATGTGTGTGTATCCCTTCGGCTCGCAGAGATAAGCATACGTCCGTGGCAAGAAGGCCATGCTTGCTGTAAGGAGCGACTAATGGGTAGGAGTCGAGAGGTGAAGCTTGTATGTGTGTGTGTGTGTATCTGTGCAAGTGTGTGTGTGTGTGTCCGTTCGTTGTGCAGAGATAGGTATACGTCCGGGGCAAGAAGGCCCTGCCTGTCTTAAGAGGCGACTAATGGATAGGAGTCGAGAGGTGAAGAGTGTGTGCGTGTGCGTGTGCGTGTGCGTGTGTAAGTGTGTGTGTATGTGTGTGTGTCTGTTTGGCTTGCAGAGATAAGAATACGGCCAAGGCAAGAAGGCCCTGCCTCTTGTAATGGGCGACTAATAAGTAGGAGTCGAGAGGTGAAGAGTGTATGTGTGTGTGTGCGTGTGTGCGTGTGTGTGCGTGTGTGAGTATGTGTCTGTGTTAGTTCGGCTTGCAGAAATAAGAACACGACCAAGGCAAGCAGGCCCTGCCTATCGTAAGAGGCGACTAATAGGTAGGAGTCGAGAGGTGAAGAGTGTATGTGTGTGTGTGCGTGTGTGCGTGTGTGTGTGCGTGTGTGAGTATGTGTGTGTGTCCGTTTGGCTTGCAGAGGTAAGAACACGGCCGTGGCAAGAAGTCCCTGCCTGTCGTAAGAGGACAATAATGGGTAATAGTCGAGAGGTGAAGAGTGTATGTGTGTGTGTGCGTGTGTGCGTGCGTGTGTGAGTGTGTGTGTGTATGTGTGTGTGTCAGTGTGTGTGTGTGTCCGGTCGGCTCGCAGAGATGAGAACACGGCCGTGGCAAGAAGGCACTGCCTGTCGTTAAGAGGCGACTAATGGGTAGGAGTCGAGAGGTGAAGAGTGTATGTGTGTGTGTGTGCGTGTGTGCGTGTGTGTGCGTGTGTGTGTGTGTGTATGTGTGTGTGTCTGTTTGGCTTGCAGAGATAAGAATACGGCCGAGGCAAGAATGCCTTGCCTCTTGTAAGGGGCGACTAATAAGTAGGAGTCGAGAGGTGAAGAGTGTATGTGCGTATGCGTGTGTGCGTGTGTGTGTGCGTGTGTGAGTATGTGTGTGTGTCCATTTGGCTTGCAGAGATAAGAACACGGCCAAGGCAAGAAGGCCCTGCCTGTCGTGAGAGGCGACTAATAGGTAAGAGTCGAGAGGTGAAGGATGTATGTGTGTGTGCGTGTGTACGTGTTTGTGTGTGTGTGAGTGTATGTGTGTGTGCGTGTGTGCGTGCGTGTGTGCGTGTGTGAGTATGTGTGTGTGTTTCCGTTCGTCTTGCAGAAATAAGAACACGGCCGTTGCAAGAAGGCCCTGCCTGTCGTAAGAGGCGACTAATGGATGGGAGTCGAGAGGTGGAGAGTGTGTGCGTGTGCGTGTGCGTGTGCGTGTGCGTGTGTGTGTGTGCGTGTGTGTGTGTGTCCGTTTGGCTTGCAGAGATAAGAACACGGCCGTGGCAAGAAGTCCCTGCCTGTCGTAAGAGAAGAATAATGGGTAGGAGTCGAGAGGTGAAGAGTGTATGTGTGTGTGTGCGTGTGTGCGTGCGTGTGTGAGTGTGTGTGTGTATGTGTGTGTGTCAGTGTGTGTGTGTGTCCGGTCGGCTCGCAGAGATGAGAACACGGCCGTGGCAAGAAGGCACTGCCTGTCGTTAAGAGGCGACTAATGGGTAGGAGTCGAGAGGTGAAGAGTGTATGTGCGTATGCGTGTGTGCGTGTGTGTGCGTGTGTGAGTATGTGTGTGTGTTAGTTCGGCTTGCAGAGATAAGAGCACGACCGAGGCAAGAAAGCCCTGCATATCGTAAGAGGCGACTAATAGGTAGGAGTCGAGAGGTGAAGAGTGTATGTGTGTGTGTGCGTGTGTGCGTGTGTGTGCGTGTGAGCGTGCGTGTGTGTGTGAGTGTGTGTGTCCGTTCGGCTTGCAGAGATAAGAATACGGCCGAGGCAAGAAGGCCCTGCCTGTCGTAAGTGGCGACTAATGGGTAGGAGTCGAGAGGTGAAGAGTGTATGTGTGTGTGTGTGCGTGTCTGCGTGTATGTGTGCGTGTGTGAGTGTGTGTCCGGTCGGCTCGCAGTGATAAGTACACGTCCGTGCCAAGAAGGCCCTGCCTGTCTTAAGCGGCGACTTATGCGTAGGAGTCGAGTGGTGAAGAGTGTATGTGTGTAAGTGCGTGTGTTTGTGTGTGTGCGTGTGTGAGTGTGTGTGTGTCCGGTCGGCTCGCAGAGATAAGAACACGGCCGTGGCAAGAAGGCCCAGCCTGGCGTAAGTGGCGACTAATTGGTAGGAGTCGAGAGGTGAAAAGTGTTTTTGTGTGTGTGCGTGTGTGTGCTTGTGTGCGTGCTTGTGTGTGTGAGTGTGTATGTGTCCGTTCGGCTTGCAGAGATAAGAATACGGCCGAGGCAAGAAGGCCCTGCCTGTCGTAAGTGGCGACTAATTGGTAGGAGTCGAGAGGTGAAAAGTGTTTTTATGTGTGTGCGTGTGTGTGCGTGTGTGCTTGCTTGTGTGTGTGAGTGTGTATGTGTCCGTTCGGCTTGCAGAGATAAGAATACGGCCGAGGCAAGAAGGCCCTGCCTGTCGTAAGTGGCGACTTATTGGTAGGAGTCGAGAGGTGAAGAGTGTATGTGTGTGTGTGTGTGTGTGTGTGTGTGTGTGTGTGTGTGTGTGTGCGTGTGTGGGTGTGTGTGTGTTTGTGCGTGTGTAAGTGTGTGTGTGTGTATGTATGTGTGTGTCCATTCGGCTTGCAGAGATTAGAATACGGCCGAGGAAAAAAGGCCATGCCTGTCGTAAGAGGCATCTAATGGGTAGGAGTCGAAAGGTGAAAAGTGTTTTTGTGTGTGTGCATGTGTGTGCGTGTGTGCGTGCTTGTGTGTGTGAGTGTGTATGTGTCAGTTCGGCTTGCAGAGATAAGAATACGGCCGAGGCAAGAATGCCCTGCCTGTCGTAAGTGGCGACTAATTGGTAGGAGTCGAGAGGTGAAGAGTGTATGTGTGTGTGTGCGTGTGTGCGTGGGTGTGTGCGTGTCTGAGTGTGTGTGTCGGGTCGGCTCGCAGTGATAAGGACACGTCCGTGCCAAGAAGGCCCTGCCTGTCGTAAGCGGCGACTAATGCTTAGGAGTCGAGAGGTGAAGAGTGTATGTGTGTAAGTGCGTGTGAGCGTGTGTGTGCGTGTGTGAGTGTGTGTGTGTGTCCGGTCGGCTCTTAGAGATAAGAACACGGCCGTGGCAAGAAGGCCCTGCCTGTCGTAAGACGCGACTAATGGGTAGGGGTCGAGAGGTGAAGAGTGTATGTGTGTGTGAGTGTGCGTGTGTGTGCGTGTGTGAGTGTGTGTGTGTATTTGTGTGTGTGAGTGTGTGTGTGTCCAGTCGGCTCGCAGAGATAAGAACACGGCCGTGGCAAGAAGGCCCTGCCTGTCGTAAGAGGCGACTAATGGGTAGGAGTCGAGAGGTGAAGAGTGTATTTGTGTGTGAGTGTGCGTGTGTGCGTGTGTGTGCGTGTGTGAGTGTGTGTGTGTGTATTTGTGTGTGTGAGTGTGTGTGTCCAGTCGGCTCGCAGAGATAAGAAAACGGCCGTGGCAAGAAGACCCTGCCTGTCGTAAGAGGCGACTAGAGGGTAGGAGTCGAGTGGTGAAGAGTGTATATGTGTGTGCGTATGTGCGTGTGTGTGCGTGTGAGAGTGTGTGTGTGTATGTGTGTGTGTGTCTATTCGGCTTGCAGAGATAAGAGCACGACCGAGGCAAGAAGGCCCTGCCTATCGTAAGAGCCGACTAATAGGTAGGAGTCAAGAGGTGAAGAGTGTATGTGTGTGTGTGCGTGTGTGCGTGTGTGTGAGTATGTGTGTGTATGTGTGTGTGTATGTGTGTGTGTATCCCTTCGGCTCGCAGAGATAAGCATACGTCCGTGGCAAGAAGGCCATGCTTGCTGTAAGGAGCGACTAATGGGTAGGAGTCGAAAGGTGAAGCGTGTATGTGTGTATGTGTGTATGTGTGCAAGTGTGTGTGTGTGTCCGTTCGGTTTGCAGAGATAGGTATACGTCCGTGGCAAGAAGGCCCTGCCTGTCTTAAGAGGCGACTAATGGATAGGAGTCGAGAGGTGGAAAGTGTGTGCGTGTGCGTGTGCGTGTGTGTGCGTGTGTAAGTGTGTGTGTATGTGTGTGTGTGTGTCTGTTTGGCTTGCAGAGATAAGAATACGGCCAAGGCAAGAAGGCCCTGCCTCTTGTAATGGGCGACTAATAAGTAGGAGTCAAGAGGTGAAGAGTGTATGTGTGTGTGTGCGTGTGTGCGTGTGTGTTTGCGTGTGTGAGTATGTGTGTGTGTTAGTTCGGCTTGCAGAAATAAGAACACGACCGAGGCAAGCAGGCCCTGCCTATCGTAAGAGGCGACTAATAGGTAGGAGTCGAGAGGTGAAGAGTGTATGTGTGTGTGCGTGTGTGCGTGTGTGTGTACGTGTGTGAGTATGTGTGTGTGTCCGTTTGGCTTGCAGAGATAAGAACACGGCAAAGGCAAGAAGGCCCTGCCTGTCGTGAGAGGCGACTAATAGGTAGGTTTAGAGAGGTGAAGAATGTATGTGTATGTGCGTGTGTGCGTGTTTGTGTGTGTGTGAGTGTATGTGTGTGTACGTGTATGCGTGCGTGTGTGCATGTGTGTGTGTGTGAGTGTGTGTGTATGTGTCTGTGTGTCCCTTCGCTCGCAGAGATAAGAAAAAAGCGGTGGCAAGAAGGCCATGCCTGTCGTAAGAGGCGACTAATGGATAGGAGTCGAGAGATGGAGAGTGTGTGCGTGTGCGTGTGCGTGTGCGTGTGCGTGTGCGTGTGTGTGTGTGTGGGTGTGTGTGTGTCCGTTTGGCTTGCAGAGATAAGCACACGGCCGTGGCAAGAAGTCCCTGCCTGTCGTAAGAGGAGAATAATGGGTAGGAGTCGAGAGGTGAAGAGTGTATGTGTTTGTGTGCGTGTGTGCGTGCGTGTGTGAGTGTGTGTGTGTATGTGTGTGTGTCAGTGTGTGTGTGTGTCCGGTCGGCTCGCAGAGATGAGAACACGGCCGTGGCAAGAAGGCACTGCCTGTCGTTAAGAGGCGACTAATGGGTAGGAGTCGAGAGGTGAAGAGTGTATGTGTGTGTGTGTGTGTCTGTTTGGCTTGCAGAGATAAGAATACGGCTGAGCAAGAAGGCCTTGCCTCTTGTAAAGGGCGACTAATAAGTAGGAGTCGAGAGGTGAAGAGTGTATGTGTGTATGCGTGTGTGCGTGTGTGTGCGTGTGTGAGTATGTGTGTGTGTTAGTTCGGCTTGCAGAGATAAGAGCACGACCGAAGCAAGAAAGCCCTGCCTATTGTAAGAGGCGACTAATAGGTAGGAGTCGAGAGGTGAAGAGTGTATGTGTGTGTGTGCGTGTGCGCGTGTGTGTGCGTGTGAGCGTGCGTGTGTGTGTGAGTGTGTGTGTGTCCGTTCGGCTTGCAGAGATAAGAATACGGCCGAGGCAAGAAGGCACTGCCTGTCGTAAGTGGCGACTAATTGGTAGGAGTCGAGAGGTGAAGAGTGTATGTGTGTGTGTGCGTGTGTGTGCGTGTGTGCGTGCGTGTGTGTGTGAGTGTGTGTGTGTCCGTTCGGCTTGCAGAGATAAGAATACGGCCGAGGCAAGAAGGCCCTGCCTGTCGTAAGTGGCGACTAATGGGTAGGAGTCGAGAAGTGAAGAGTGTATGTGTGTGTGTGTGTGTGTGTGCGTGTGTGCGTGTATGTGTGCGTGTGTGAGTGTGTGTGTCCGGTCGGCTCGCAGTGATAAGGACACGTCCGTGCCAAGAAGGCCCTGCCTATCGTAAGCGGCGACTAATGCGTAGGAGTCGAGTGGTGAAGAGTGTATGTGTGCAAGTGCGTGTGTTTGTGTGTGTGCGTGTGTGAGTGTGTGTGTGTCCGGTCGGCTCGCAGAGATAAGAACACGGCCGTGGCAAGAAGGCCCTTCCTGTCGTAAGAGGCGACTAATGGGTAGGAGTCGAGAGGTGAAGAGTGTATTTGTGTGTGTGTGTGCGTGTGTGTGTGAGTGTGTATGTGTCCGTTCGGCTTGCAGAGATAAGAATACGGCCGGGGCAAGAAGGCCCTGCCTGTCGTAAGTGGCGACTAATTGGTAGGAGTCGAGAGGTGAGAAGTGTTTTTGTGTGTGTGCGTGTGTGTGCCTGTGTGCGTGCTTGTGTGTGTGAGTGTGTATGTGTCCGTTCGGCTTGCACAGATAAGAATACGGCCGAGGCAAGAAGGCCCTGCCTGTCGTAAGTGGCGACTTATTGGTAGGAGTCGAGAGGTGAAGAGTGTATGTGCGTGTGTGTGTGCGTGTGTGGGTGTGTGTGTGTTTGTGCGTGTTTAAGTGTGTGTGTGTGTATGTATGTGTGTGTCCATTCGGCTCGCAGAGATTAGAATACGGCCGAGGCAAAAAGGCCATGCCTGTCGTTAGAGGCAACTAATGGGTAGGAGTCGAGAGGTGAAAAGTGTTCTTGTGTGTGTGCATGTGTGTGCGTGTGTGCGTGCTTGTGTGTGTGAGTGTGTATGTGTCCGTTCGGCTTGCAGAGATAAGAATACGGCCGAGGCAAGAGTGCCCTGCCTGTCGTAAGTGGCGACTAATTGGTAGGAGTCGAGAGGTGAAGAGTGTATGTGTGTGTGTGCGTGTGTGCGTGGGTGTGTGCGTGTGTGAGTGTGTGTGTCCGGTGGGCTCGCAGTGATAAGGACACGTCCGTGCCAAGAAGGCCCTGCCTGTCGTAAGCGGCGACTAATGCGTAGGAGTCGAGAGGTGAAGAGTGTATGTGTGTAAGTGTGTGTGAGCGTGTGTGTGCGTGTGTGAGTGTGTGTGTGTGTGTCCGGTCGGCTCTCAGAGATAAGAACACGGCCGTGGCAAGAAGGCCCTGCCTGTCGTAAGAGGCGACTAATGGGTAGGGGTCGAGAGGTGAAGAGTGTATGTGTGTGTGAGTGTACGTGTGTGTGCGTGTGTGAGTGTGTGTGTGTATTTGTGTGTGTGAGTGTGTGTGTGTCCAGTCGGCTCGCAGAGATAAGAACACGGCCGGGGCAAGAAGGCCCTTCCTGTCGTAAGAGGCGACTAATGGGTAGGAGTCGAGAGGTGAAGAGTGTATTTGTGTGTGAGTGTGCGTGTGTGCGTGTGTGTGCGTGTGTGAGTGTGTGTGTGTATTTGTGTGTGTGAGTGTGTGTCCAGTCAGCTCGCAGAGATAAGAACACGGCCGTGGCAAGAAGGCCCTGCCTGTCGTAAGAGGCGACTAATGGGTAGGAGTCGAGTGGTGAAGAGTGTATATGTGTGTGCGTATGTGCGTGTGTGTGCGTGTGAGAGTGTGTGTGTGTATGTGTGTGTGTGTCCATTCGGCTTGCAGAGATAAGAGCACGACCGAGGCAAGAAGGCCCTGCCTATAGTAAGAGCCGACTAATAGGTAGGAGTCAAGAGGTGAAGAGTGTATGTGTGTGTGTGAGTGTGTGCGTGTGTGTGACTATGTGTGTGTATGTGTGTGTGTATGTGTGTGTGTATCCCTTCGGCTCGCAGAGATAAGCATACGTTTGTGGCAAGAAGGCCATGCTTGCTGAAAGGAGCGACTAATGGGTAGGAGTCGGGAGGTGAAGCGTGTATGTGTGTGTATGTGTGCAAGTGTGTGTGTGTGTCCGTCCGGTTTGCAGAGATAGGTATACGTCCGTGGCAAGAAGGCCCTGCCTGTCCTAAGAGGCGACTAATGGATAGGAGTCGAGAGGTGGAGAGTGTGTGCGTGTGCGTGTGCGTGTGTGTGCGTGTGTAAGTGTGTGTGTATGTGTGTGTTTGTTTGGCTTGCAGAGATAAGAATACGGCCAAGGCAAGAAGGCCCTGCCTCTTGTAATGGGCGACTAATAAGTAGGAGTCAAGAGGTGAAGAGTGTATGTGTGTGTGTGCGTGTGTGCGTTTGTGTGTGTGCGTGTGTGAGTATGTGTGTGTGTTAGTTCGGCTTGCAGAAATAAGAACACGACCGAGGCAAGCAGGCCCTGCCTATCGTAAGAGGCGACTAATAGGTAGGAGTCGAGAGGTAAAGAGTGTATGTGTGTGTGTGCGTGTGTGCGTGTGTGTGTGCGTGTGTGAGTATGTGTGTGTGCCCGTTCGGCTTGCAGAGATAAGAACACGGCCAAGGCAAGAAGACCCTGCCTGTCGTAAGAGGCGACTAATAGGTAGGAGTCGAGAGGTGAAGAATGTATGTGTGTGTGCGTGTGTACGTGTTTGTGTGTGTGTGAGTGTATGTGTGTGTGCGTGTGTGCGTGCGTGTGTGCGTGTGTGAGTATGTGTGTGTGTCCGTCCGTCTTGCAGAAATAAGAACACGGCCGAGGCAAGAAGGCCCTGCCTGTCGTGAGAGGCGACTAATAGGTAGGATTAGAGAGGTGAAGAATGTATGTGTGTGTGCGTGTGTGCGTGTTTGTGTGTGTGTGTGAGTGTATGTGTGTGTGCGTGTGTGCGTGCGTGTGTGCGTGTGTGTGTGTGTGTGTCCCTTCGCTCGCAGAGATAAGAAAAAAGCGGTGGCAAGAAGGCCATGCCTGTCGTAAGAGGCGACTAATGGATAGGAGTCGAGAGGTGGAGAATGTGTGCGTGTGTGTGCGTGTGTGCGTGCGTGTGTGAGTGTGTGTGTGTGTATGTGTGTGTCAATGTGTGTGTGTGTCCGGTCAACTCGCAGAGATGAGAACACGGCCGTGGCAAGAAGGCACTGCCTGTCGTTAAGAGGCGACTAATGGGTAGGAGTCGAGAGGTGAAGAGTGTATGTGTGTGTGTGTGCGTGTGTGCGTGTGTGTGTGTGTGTGTGTATGTGTGTGTGTGTCTGTTTGGCTTGCAGAGATAAGAATACGGCCGAGGCAAGAATGCCTTGCCTCTTGTAAGGGGCGACTAATAAGTAGGAGTCGAGAGGTGAAGAGTGTATGTGTGTATGCGTGTGTGCGTGTGTGTGCGTGTGTGAGTATGTGTGTGTGTTAGTTCGGCTTGCAGAGATAAGAGCACGACCGAGGCAAGAAAGCCCTGCCTATCGTAAGAGGCAAATAATAGGTGGGAGTCGAGAGGTGAAGAGTGTATGTGTGTGTGTGCGTGTGTGCGTGTGTGTGCGTGTGAGCGTGCGTGTGTGTGTGAGTGTGTGTGTGTCCGTTCGGCTTGCAGAGATAAGAATACGGCCGAGGCAAGAAGGCCCTGCCTGTCGTAAGTGGCGACTAATTGGTAGGAGTCGAGAGGTGAAGAGTGTATGTATGTGTGTGTGTGCGTGTGTGCGTGTGTGTGCGTGTGTGCGTGCGTGTGTGTCTGAGTGTGTGTGTGTCCGTTCGGCTTGCGGAGATAAGAATACGGCCGAGGCAAGAAGGCCCTGCCTGTCGTAAGTGGCGACTAATGGGTAGGAGTCGAGAGGTGAAGAGTGTATGTGTGTGTGCGTGTGTGCGTGTGTGTGTGCGTGTGTGAGTGTGTGTGTGTCCGGTCGGCTCGCAGTGATAAGGACACCTCCGTGCCAAGAAGGCCCTGCCTGTCGTTAGAGGCGACTAATGGGTAGGAGTCGAGAGGTGAAGAGTGTATGTGTGTGTGAGTGTGCGGGTGTGTGCGTGTGTGAGTGTGTGTGTGTATTTGTGTGTGTGAGTGTGTGTGTGTCCGGTCGGCTCGCAGAGATGAGAACACGGCCGTGGCAAGAAGGCACTGCCTGTCGTTAAGAGGCGACTAATGGGTAGGAGTCGAGAGGTGAAGAGTGTATGTGTGTGTGAGTGTGCGTGTGTGCGTGTGTGTGCGTGTGTGAGTGTGTGTGTGTGTATGTGTGTGTGTCAGTGTGTGTGTGTGTCCGGTCGGCTCGCAGAGATGAGAACACGGCCGTGGCAAGAAGGCACTGCCTGTCGTTAAGAGGCGACTAATGGGTAGGAGTCGAGGGGTGAAGAGTGTATGTGTGTGTGTGTGTGCGTGTGTGCGTGTGTGTGCGTGTGTGTGTATGTGTGTGTGTCTATTTGGCTTGCAGAGATAAGAATACGGCCGAGGCAAGAAGGCCCTGCCTCTTGTAAGGGGCGACTAATAAGTAGGAGTCGAGAGGTGAAGAGTGTATGTGTGTGTGTGCGTGTGAGCGTGCGTGTGTGTGTGAGTGTGTGTGTGTCCGTTCGGCTTGCAGAGATAAGAATACGGCCGAGGCAAGAAGGCCCTGCCTGTCGTAAGTGGCGACTAATTGGTAGGAGTCGAGAGGTGAAGAGTGTATGTGTGTGTGTGCGTGTGTGCGTGTGTGTGCGTGTGTGCGTGCGTGTGTGTGTGAGTGTGTGTGTGTGTCCGTTCGGCTTGCAGAGATAAGAATACGGCCGAGGCAAGAAGGCCCTGCCTGTCGTAAGTGGCGACTAATGGGTAGGAGTCGAGATGTGAAGAGTGTATGTGTGTGTGTGCGTGTGTGCGTGTGTGTGCGTGTGTTAGTGTGTGTGTGTCCGGTCGGCTCGCAGTGATAAGGACACGTCTGTGCCAAGAAGGCCCTGCCTGTCGTAATAGGCGACTAATGGGTAGGAGTCGAGAGGTGAAGAGTGTATGGGTGTGTGAGTGTGCGGGTGTGTGCGTGTGTGAGTGTGTGTGTGTATTTGTGTGTGTGAGTGTGTGTGTGTCCAGTCGGCTCGCAGAGATAAGAACACGGCCGTGGCAAGAAGGCCCTGCCTGTCGTAAGAGGCGACTAATGGGTAGGAGTCGAGAGGTGAAGAGTGTATGTGTGTGTGTGTGCGTGTGTGCGTCTGTGTGCGTGTGTGTGTATGTGTGTGTGTGTCTGTTTGGCTTGCAGAGATAAGAATACGGCCGAGGCAAGAAGGCCCTGCCTCTTGTAAGGGGCGACTAATAAGTAGGAGTCGAGAGGTGAAGAGTGTATGTGTGTATGCGTGTGTGCGTGTGTGTGCGTGTGTGAGTATGTGTGTGTGTTAGTTCGGCTTGCAGAGATAAGAGCACGACCGAGGCAAGAAAGCCCTGCCTATCGTAAGAGGCAAATAATAGGTAGGAGTCGAGAGGTGAAGAGTGTATGTGTGTGTGTGCGTGTGTGCGTGTGTGTGCGTGTGAGCGTGCGTGTGTGTGTGAGTGTGTGTGTGTCCGTTCGGCTTGCAGAGATAAGAATACGGCCGAGGCAAGAAGGCCCTGCCTGTCGTAAGTGGCGACTAATTGGTAGGAGTCGAGAGGTGAAGAGTGTATGTATGTGTGTGTGTGCGTGTGTGCGTGTGTGTGCGTGTGTGCGTGCGTGTGTGTCCGAGTGTGTGTGTCCGTTCGGCTTGCAGAGATAAGAATACGGCCGAGGCAAGAAGGCCCTGCCTGTCGTAAGTGGCGACTAATGGGTAGGAGTCGAGAGGTGAAGAGTGTATGTGTGTGTGTGCGTGTGTGTGTGCGTGTGTGAGTGTGTGTGTGTCCGGTCGGCTCGCAGTGTAATAAATAATGCTTCACTTATCGTCTCGTATGGTAATTTATTTAAAACACACTAGATACTCATGATTTAGTTTATTAGTTATCTAAGTACAATACTAGATAGTACTCAGTTGACGTTGACAATACTAACTTAGACCGTTCTCTTGATTCTTCATTCTTAACAATAATGATAATAATACTAATCCCGTGATTTCCAGCTATTTACCTCCCTTGCGCTTGTTGATATATTATTGTTTTTACTTGTTTAGTTTGTACACATTATTTAATAAGCTTTTGATTACATTGCAAATTTCACTAGGTCAGAGCGCGTTCCAGTTACACCGATATTTTTAATGTCGTAAACAAATAATATATTTTGGCAAATGTGTGTCACGTTATTAAAAAGATTACTTGAATCTGATGCTTAATTAAATCCCGTTACATCCCTATCCCTCAGAAGAAAAATTTTCTGAGTGCTGTTCGTTTTCAATCAATTACAGGAGCTGGTTTTACTCTTCCCTTCCGAAAGAAGAAAATTTTTCGTGTCATCATCAACTGATTACTGTACATATATACATTAATTACATTCAGTATTTACATATACATATTTATAGAATTATATACAAATTTTTGGTACATATTTCCTTATATCTAAAAAATTTAGTAACCTAACCTAACCTAACCTCAGCATATTATAAGGATACCCAAATTGTTCCCTTATAATATGCTATCTGGTATCCTTCATTATGCCTTACTGGTATATTACTTTAATATTTTACGTACGTTTTTTCTTACCTTACGTTAAATCATTTAGATTATATTACCTTATATTACCACCTATTATGTGGTTGATTACATATTATATCTTACCCCTTATTATGTGCACATAATATTTACAATAACCTTTACATATTTTAAATAATAAATAAAAATTTATAATAATAAAATCTTATATTAATTCTTGTATTAATTCTTGCATTAATTCTTGCATTAATTCTTGCATTAATTCTTGCATTAATTCTTGGTACCAAGTAATAGTTCTGTTTTCACTTTTCATATACACTATTAATAACTTTGACATCTCACAATAAAGTTTTGTCGTTTTATTCATTTATCCCTATTTCTTTTGTTTAACTACTACTATACAGTCTAACATTTTTCTTTTTGTTATACACATTTTAAATAAAAATATTGTACGAACTTAAAACTATATTTACACATTATATTTATATTTATTTAAATATATTTTTATATATTATTTGCATTCAAAAGTACATGTATATATTACAAGTATATTCATTGACTCTAATTGTAGCAAAGTTTTGTTTCCTTAATTATTCTAGCTATAAACTCTGTGCCTTGGTCTGCTATTATTTTTCTGGGTACTCCATACCTCAAGATAAATTTTTCTACCAATGATT
This sequence comes from Diabrotica undecimpunctata, assembly GCF_040954645.1. Classification (NCBI taxonomy): domain Eukaryota; kingdom Metazoa; phylum Arthropoda; class Insecta; order Coleoptera; family Chrysomelidae; genus Diabrotica; species Diabrotica undecimpunctata. The sequence continues at coordinate 626,093 of NW_027311916.1, read as the reverse complement.
TGGCTACCGTTTTGGCTTATTTTATTTTCTATTACATATTCTTCTACGTAGTTGCTTAATTCGCATTGTACGTCAATATATCTGTTTCCATTTTCATCCATGTACATTTTCATGGGTTCCTTGTTTATGATTTAATGCTTATGCCTTTGGCAGTTGTTGCATCTCTTCACATTTCACATATTTCTCAACATTTCTTCGTAATTCGTTCCAGAAATAGTATTAACTTATATTTCTGTATTTAATATATCCTATTTATTCTTCCATATCCTTCCTCTAACATGTGGAAGTCATTAATTATAACTCTTCTTGATCTGCTTATCTTGTACTATGTTATGTGTTGATTGTATTATGTTTATCTTGTACTATACAAGCTTTTATACTTTCCTTAAAAAATTATTATTTTTCTCTTCGTATTTCATTAAGAATTGGTTGATTCTTATTTTTCATCTCTTCTTATTCTCATTTTCATTATTATCATTTTCTTTATAATCTTCTGCACTCACATTTGTGAGCCAAAATCTCAACAAGTCTCTCAGAAGGTCTTAATATTTCCTCTTGCATCGTAAATAAAATTTTAAATATACGGATCTTAATAATAAAATATTTAACCTGGTCAGTTATATTTTAATTATTTCAAGTTTATGGACATGCTTACTACGTACATTCCAACTATATCAAATATCATACTATTAACCTAATGTCATTATGTAATGTTTTTATGACTAATACTGTGTTTGCTTTCGTAATGAAATTATTATAGTTATGGTTTTTTTTTGTTTATTGTTTGGTTTCTCGTCTTTTACAAACTAACTTTTGCTTGTACATCTGGGTCTTTTCCAAAATAAAAACATCTGCATATTTTGCATTTTTTTCGATGGGCCGTTTTCTTCCAATATTGATAGTTTTTACTGTGCTTAATAGTTGTTCGACTCTTTATTACTCTTTGCCTTGTTTCTTCCATATAAAATATATAAAAAATTTTTCCTGGTTTTGTATCTTCGGAATAAAACTTCTAGTTTATATTTCTCGATTATTTACATTTATGATTCGTATAGGTAACATAATTTTAATCGGTTTATCTATTAATCCTACTGTAAATTCCTTCTCAACTTCTGATTTCTTTATTACTGTAACTGTTTCTTCTGTTTTTCGGTTCGATCTCGAAATTCATTTCTCCAAATATGTAATAATACTGACATATACTTTTCAAAATAATCTGTTCATCATTTTTCGCCTTTGTGCGTACTTAATTTACTTAACATATTTTCTTCTCTTACATATAAATAAAATAATTGTAGGGAATCGTCTTTCATTGTGACAAACTTCCTTTTCAATAATTTTTCCATTTACTTTATTAAAAAAAATCATTATTCAAAATTCGTTCCGCAATTTTAATCCATTCTGTAGTTACTGTATTGTCGTGCTGGAGACGCAGGACTCTCAGCGGGTTGGGATTCAAGTACCACCCTAGCTTATCCTCTTAGCAGCCTCCTGCTCGACGTAGGTTTCAACCATTAAGGTCGAACCATATGCAGTTTGCCTACATTTCTGTCAAAAATCTACTTCTGTCACTCTATTCGTATTCGCATGCGGTGCGTAATATGCTCTTGCTGTGCCTCTATTTCTGTGGCATCTCACCTGTGTCCATTGACTATTCTTTGTGCTTCGTTGTGATTGCCAATCTCCTCTGTTTCTATTACGATATATCCTCGTATTATGTCTTTCATATTCACTTATATTTCTATAATTTTTGTTTCTATATTGTTTTCTTTCTTCGAATTTATTTTTATAATATCCATATATTGCATTCTTCCTTTCTTTTCTCATATCAAAATCGTATTTGTTCCTGTAATTTAACACTCTTCCTTGTGTGCTATCTTCCGTCTCATCAATCGATAAAAATTTGGACATTATCTCTTGTGTGGTTGAAAAGTTACATGCTTCCAAAATGAATTTAGCTTTTTCTGTGTTGACGTTGCGTTTCATTGTAGCTACTACTGCCTCTGTTGTGTATTTTCTCGCTAGTTCCAATGGCATTCCTTCCGCTACGTATGCAACTTTAAGCTGTTCCGCTAATTCTTCAACTTCAGATGCATATACCTCTGCATCTTTATGTCCTTGTCTTTTCCTCGCCAATTTAGCTATTACCGTCTTTGGACTGTCGCCTCTCAGTTCTCTCTTCAGTACCTCTGCTATTCTTGCGATTGTATCCTCTGTAGTTATAACGTTTCTGGCCTTATTGGTTAATCTTGTCTTTATTAATGTTGTCGCTGTCTCCTCGTGTCCTATCACTATTTTCTCAAGGAGTTCTAGTGCATCTAAAAATGACTGCAGTTTACCTGCTTTTCCATCAAACTCGCTGGGTAACACCTTGCTTGCGATATTTAAAAATTCGTTTGTTGTAAGAGCCATACTTATTTCTTGCTCTGTGTCGCTATGTTCTTCCTTCTTTATAGGTTGTTGTTTCTTTGTCACAGGTAGAGAAACTGGTTTAAAATCTTTTACATTTTGAGTATATTCTTTATCCGAAATTTCCATAATGTTATTATCATTTAAAACTTTTCTATCTCCAGTGAGTCCTTGTATTTGCAATGATTCGGCCGTTTCTATGAAGGTATTTAAATCTTCTTGTCTAATTTGTACTTCTCCATGGTATATAAATTGTAACAAGTCTCTTAGTGCTTCGTAAGTCACGTTTGTCAAAATTACTATAGGATGTTGACAGAGATTTGACATAAAAATTTCTTTAAAATATGGGCTACAAACCGAAAGAACCATTTTATGCGCTTTTATGCATTTTCCTTGTGCTGAAAGCGTTACGTCTACAAAATCTTGACTCTTCCATAATGAATTTATTCCTGAACTCATATTTTCGTAGAAATTGTTCCAACATAATGAAAATTTTTCTGACGCCATGGTCAATTGTCTTTAAAAGTTCTTTTAAATTCGTTTTTCTTCCTTATAAATGTAACAATAATTCTAAATATCCTAATTTATTATAGCTAAATAGTTAAATAAAGTCATATCCAATTTCTTCGTCTATATTATTTAAAGAATTTGCCATCCAAGCAAATTCAAAATATAAATACTATGATAAATAACGTCGTAATTTAATATTTCCGATCTGTCGGTGTATTTTTATGGTCAAATATAAATATTTTTAAAAATATACCTTTAGTAAATAAAAATGTATGACACAGTTGTTTCATTAAACAATAGCGTTTGCTATATAAATAGTTATTTAGTGAAAACTTAAAAATAAATTGTATACTTTACTTTTAAAAGCAAAAAATTGTATAGTCAACATTCTTAGACTTGACCTAGCTTAAATTATATTCAACTAATAATTAATAAATAAATGTAAGGTTGAATGCTCGAATAAATGATTAATAATTAATAATTTTTATCTGTTAGACTGTATTTATATAAGGGATAAAAAAAATAAATTTACTCACGCAATACATTTCACATATGGTCCTTATACATTCACCTTTGTCCATTCTCCATTTATCCATTTATTTTCATTGTCCTGAGCCGGAATGCTGTCGCGGGGCTCCCGGCGGGTCTGATCCGGAATTTGGCCGTACTTTTCTTATCTGTTGTTGAATTTTCCCATTTCGGAATTGCTACAATGGGTTCCATATAACATCTAGTATGATGATCTCATACTATCTCATCTTGAGCTTCTCTGGATGAAGACTCCTGGTTTCTACCACTTCAGGATCGCCATGTAATAAATAATGCTTCACTTATCGTCTCGTATGGTAATTTATTTAAAACACACTAGATACTCATGATTTAGTTTATTAGTTATCTAAGTACAATACTAGATAGTACTCAGTTGACGTTGACAATACTAACTTAGACCGTTCTCTTGATTCTTCATTCTTAACAATAATGATAATAATACTAATCCCGTGATTTCCAGCTATTTACCTCCCGTGCGCTTGTTGATATATTATTGTTTTTACTTGTTTAGTTTGTACACATTATTTAATAAGCTTTTGATTACATTGCAAATTTCACTAGGTCAGAGCGCGTTCCAGTTACACCGATATTTTTAATGTCGTAAACAAATAATATATTTTGGCAAATGTGTGTCACGTTATTAAAAAGATTACTTGAATCTGATGCTTAATTAAATCCCGTTACAGCAGTGATAAGGACACCTCCGTGCCAAGAAGGCCCTGCCTGTCGTTAGAGGCGACTAATGGGTAGGAGTCGAGAGGTGAAGAGTGTATGTGTGTGAGAGTGTGCAGATGTGTGCGTGTGTGAGTGTGTGTGTGTATTTGTGTGTGTGAGTGCGTGTGTGTCCGGTCGGCTCGCAGAGATGAGAACACGGCCGTGGCAAGAAGGCACTGCCTGTCGTTAATAGGCGACTAATGGGTAGGAGTCGAGAGGTAAAGAGTGTATGTGTGTGTGAGTGTGCGTGTGTGCGTGTGTGTGCGTGTGTGAGTGTGTGTGTGTATGTGTGTGTGTCAGTGTGTGTGTGTGTCCGGTCGGCTCGCAGAGATGAGAACACGGCCGTGGCAAGAAGGCACTGCCTGTCGTTAAGAGGCGACTAATGGGTAGGAGTCGAGAGGTGAAGAGTGTAAGTGCGTATGCGTGTGTGCGTGTGTGTGCGTGTGTGAGTATGTGTGTGTGTTAGTTCGGCTTGCAGAGATAAGAGCACGACCGAGGCAAGAAAGCCCTGCATATCGTAAGAGGCGACTAATAGGTAGGAGTCGAGAGGTGAAGAGTGTATGTGTGTGTGTGCGTGTGTGCGTGTGTGTGCGTGTGAGCGTGCGTGTGTGTGTGAGTGTGTGTGTCCGTTCGGCTTGCAGAGATAAGAATACGGCCGAGGCAAGAAGGCCCTGCCTGTCGTAAGTGGCGACTAATGGGTAGGAGTCGAGAGGTGAAGAGTGTATGTGTGTGTGTGTGCGTGTCTGCGTGTATGTGTGCGTGTGTGAGTGTGTGTGTGTCCGGTCGGCTCGCAGAGATAAGAACACGGCCGTGGCAAGAAGGCCCAGCCTGGCGTAAGTGGCGACTAATTGGTAGGAGTCGAGAGGTGAAAAGTGTTTTTGTGTGTGTGCGTGTGTGTGCTTGTGTGCGTGCTTGTGTGTGTGAGTGTGTATGTGTCCGTTCGGCTTGCAGAGATAAGAATACGGCCGAGGCAAGAAGGCCCTGCCTGTCGTAAGTGGCGACTAATTGGTAGGAGTCGAGAGGTGAAAAGTGTTTTTATGTGTGTGCGTGTGTGTGCGTGTGTGCTTGCTTGTGTGTGTGAGTGTGTATGTGTCCGTTCGGCTTGCAGAGATAAGAATACGGCCGAGGCAAGAAGGCCCTGCCTGTCGTAAGTGGCGACTTATTGGTAGGAGTCGAGAGGTGAAGAGTGTATGTGTGTGTGTGTATGTATGTGTGTGTCCATTCGGCTTGCAGAGATTAGAATACGGCCGAGGAAAAAAGGCCATGCCTGTCGTAAGAGGCATCTAATGGGTAGGAGTCGAGAGGTGAAAAGTGTTTTTGTGTGTGTGCATGTGTGTGCGTGTGTGCGTGCTTGTGTGTGTGAGTGTGTATGTGTCAGTTCGGCTTGCAGAGATAAGAATACGGCCGAGGCAAGAATGCCCTGCCTGTCGTAAGTGGCGACTAATTGGTAGGAGTCGAGAGGTGAAGAGTGTATGTGTGTGTGTGCGTGTGTGCGTGGGTGTGTGCGTGTCTGAGTGTGTGTGTCGGGTCGGCTCGCAGTGATAAGGACACGTCCGTGCCAAGAAGGCCCTGCCTGTCGTAAGCGGCGACTAATGCTTAGGAGTCGAGAGGTGAAGAGTGTATGTGTGTAAGTGCGTGTGAGCGTGTGTGTGCGTGTGTGAGTGTGTGTGTGTGTCCGGTCGGCTCTTAGAGATAAGAACACGGCCGTGGCAAGAAGGCCCTGCCTGTCGTAAGAGGCGACTAATGGGTAGGAGTCGAGAGGTGAAGAGTGTATTTGTGTGTGAGTGTGCGTGTGTGCGTGTGTGTGCGTGTGTGAGTGTGTGTGTGTGTATTTGTGTGTGTGAGTGTGTGTGTCCAGTCGGCTCGCAGAGATAAGAAAACGGCCGTGGCAAGAAGACCCTGCCTGTCGTAAGAGGCGACTAGAGGGTAGGAGTCGAGTGGTGAAGAGTGTATATGTGTGTGCGTATGTGCGTGTGTGTGCGTGTGAGAGTGTGTGTGTGTATTTGTGTGTGTGAGTGTGTGTGTGTCCAGTCGGCTCGCAGAGATAAAAACACGGCCGTGGCAAGAAGGCCCTGCCTGTCGTAAGAGGCGACTAATGGGTAGGAGTCGAGAGGTGAAGAGTGTATTTGTGTGTGAGTGTGCGTGTGTGCGTGTGTGTGCGTGTGTGAGTGTGTGTGTGTATTTGTGTGTGTGAGTGTGTGTGTGTCCAGTCGGCTCGCAGAGATAAAAACACGGCCGTGGCAAGAAGGCCCTGCCTGTCGTAAGAGGCGACTAATGGGTAGGAGTCGAGAGGTGAAGAGTGTATTTGTGTGTGAGTGTGCGTGTGTGCGTGTGTGTGCGTGTGTGAGTGTGTGTGTGTGTATTTGTGTGTGTGAGTGTGTGTGTCCAGTCGGCTCGCAGAGATAAGAAAACGGCCGTGGCAAGAAGACCCTGCCTGTCGTAAGAGGCGACTAGAGGGTAGGAGTCGAGTGGTGAAGAGTGTATATGTGTGTGCGTATGTGCGTGTGTGTGCGTGTGAGAGTGTGTGTGTGTATGTGTGTGTGTGTCTATTCGGCTTGCAGAGATAAGAGCACGACCGAGGCAAGAAGGCCCTGCCTATCGTAAGAGCCGACTAATAGGTAGGAGTCAAGAGGTGAAGAGTGTATGTGTGTGTGTGCGTGTGTGCGTGTGTGTGAGTATGTGTGTGTATGTGTGTGTGTATGTGTGTGTGTATCCCTTCGGCTCGCAGAGATAAGCATACGTCCGTGGCAAGAAGGCCATGCTTGCTGTAAGGAGCGACTAATGGGTAGGAGTCGAAAGGTGAAGCGTGTATGTGTGTATGTGTGTATGTGTGCAAGTGTGTGTGTGTGTCCGTTCGGTTTGCAGAGATAGGTATACGTCCGTGGCAAGAAGGCCCTGCCTGTCTTAAGAGGCGACTAATGGATAGGAGTCGAGAGGTGGAGAGTGTGTGCGTGTGCGTGTGCGTGTGTGTGCGTGTGTAAGTGTGTGTGTATGTGTGTGTGTGTGTGTCTGTTTGGCTTGCAGAGATAAGAATACGGCCAAGGCAAGAAGGCCCTGCCTCTTGTAATGGGCGACTAATAAGTAGGAGTCAAGAGGTGAAGAGTGTATGTGTGTGTGTGCGTGTGTGCGTGTGTGTTTGCGTGTGTGAGTATGTGTGTGTGTTAGTTCGGCTTGCAGAAATAAGAACACGACCGAGGCAAGCAGGCCCTGCCTATCGTAAGAGGCGACTAATAGGTAGGAGTCGAGAGGTGAAGAGTGTATGTGTGTGTGCGTGTGTGCGTGTGTGTGTACGTGTGTGAGTATGTGTGTGTGTCCGTTTGGCTTGCAGAGATAAGAACACGGCCAAGGCAAGAAGGCCCTGCCTGTCGTGAGAGGCGACTAATAGGTAGGTTTAGAGAGGTGAAGAATGTATGTGTATGTGCGTGTGTGCGTGTTTGTGTGTGTGTGAGTGTATGTGTGTGTACGTGTATGCGTGCGTGTGTGCATGTGTGTGTGTGTGAGTGTGTGTGTATGTGTCTGTGTGTCCCTTCGCTCGCAGAGATAAGAAAAAAGCGGTGGCAAGAAGGCCATGCCTGTCGTAAGAGGCGACTAATGGATAGGAGTCGAGAGATGGAGAGTGTGTGCGTGTGCGTGTGCGTGTGCGTGTGCGTGTGCGTGTGTGTGTGTGTGTGGGTGTGTGTGTGTCCGTTTGGCTTGCAGAGATAAGCACACGGCCGTGGCAAGAAGTCCCTGCCTGTCGTAAGAGGAGAATAATGGGTAGGAGTCGAGAGGTGAAGAGTGTATGTGTTTGTGTGCGTGTGTGCGTGCGTGTGTGAGTGTGTGTGTGTATGTGTGTGTGTCAGTGTGTGTGTGTGTCCGGTCGGCTCGCAGAGATGAGAACACGGCCGTGGCAAGAAGGCACTGCCTGTCGTTAAGAGGCGACTAATGGGTAGGAGTCGAGAGGTGAAGAGTGTATGTGTGTGTGTGTGTGTCTGTTTGGCTTGCAGAGATAAGAATACGGCTGAGGCAAGAAGGCCTTGCCTCTTGTAAAGGGCGACTAATAAGTAGGAGTCGAGAGGTGAAGAGTGTATGTGTGTATGCGTGTGTGCGTGTGTGTGCGTGTGTGAGTATGTGTGTGTGTTAGTTCGGCTTGCAGAGATAAGAGCACGACCGAAGCAAGAAAGCCCTGCCTATTGTAAGAGGCGACTAATAGGTAGGAGTCGAGAGGTGAAGAGTGTATGTGTGTGTGCGTGTGCGCGTGTGTGTGCGTGTGAGCGTGCGTGTGTGTGTGAGTGTGTGTGTGTCCGTTCGGCTTGCAGAGATAAGAATACGGCCGAGGCAAGAAGGCACTGCCTGTCGTAAGTGGCGACTAATTGGTAGGAGTCGAGAGGTGAAGAGTGTATGTGTGTGTGTGCGTGTGTGTGCGTGTGTGCGTGCGTGTGTGTGTGAGTGTGTGTGTGTCCGTTCGGCTTGCAGAGATAAGAATACGGCCGAGGCAAGAAGGCCCTGCCTGTCGTAAGTGGCGACTAATGGGTAGGAGTCGAGAAGTGAAGAGTGTATGTGTGTGTGTGTGTGTGTGCGTGTGTGCGTGTATGTGTGCGTGTGTGAGTGTGTGTGTCCGGTCGGCTCGCAGTGATAAGGACACGTCCGTGCCAAGAAGGCCCTGCCTATCGTAAGCGGCGACTAATGCGTAGGAGTCGAGTGGTGAAGAGTGTATGTGTGCAAGTGCGTGTGTTTGTGTGTGTGCGTGTGTGAGTGTGTGTGTGTCCGGTCGGCTCGCAGAGATAAGAACAAGGCCGTGGCAAGAAGGCCCTTCCTATCGTAAGAGGCGACTAATGGGTAGGAGTCGAGAGGTGAAGAGTGTATTTGTGTGTGTGTGTGCGTGTGTGTGTGAGTGTGTATGTGTCCGTTCGGCTTGCAGAGATAAGAATACGGCCGGGGCAAGAAGGCCCTGCCTGTCGTAAGTGGCGACTAATTGGTAGGAGTCGAGAGGTGAGAAGTGTTTTTGTGTGTGTGCGTGTGTGTGCCTGTGTGCGTGCTTGTGTGTGTGAGTGTGTATGTGTCCGTTCGGCTTGCACAGATAAGAATACGGCCGAGGCAAGAAGGCCCTGCCTGTCGTAAGTGGCGACTTATTGGTAGGAGTCGAGAGGTGAAGAGTGTATGTGTGTGTGTGCGTGTGTGCGTGGGTGTGTGCGTGTGTGAGTGTGTGTGTCCGGTGGGCTCGCAGTGATAAGGACACGTCCGTGCCAAGAAGGCCCTGCCTGTCGTAAGCGGCGACTAATGCGTAGGAGTCGAGAGGTGAAGAGTGTATGTGTGTAAGTGTGTGTGAGCGTGTGTGTGCGTGTGTGAGTGTGTGTGTGTGTGTCCGGTCGGCTCTCAGAGATAAGAACACGGCCGTGGCAAGAAGGCCCTGCCTGTCGTAAGAGGCGACTAATGGGTAGGGGTCGAGAGGTGAAGAGTGTATGTGTGTGTGAGTGTACGTGTGTGTGCGTGTGTGAGTGTGTGTGTATTTGTGTGTGTGAGTGTGTGTGTGTCCAGTCGGCTCGCAGAGATAAGAACACGGCCGTGGCAAGAAGGTTCTTCCTGTCATAAGAGGCGACTAATGGGTAGGAGTCGAGAGGTGAAGAGTGTATTTGTGTGTGAGTGTGCGTGTGTGCGTGTGTGTGCGTGTGTGAGTGTGTGTGTGTATTTGTGTGTGTGAGTGTGTGTCCAGTCAGCTCGCAGAGATAAGAACACGGCCGTGGCAAGAAGGCCCTGCCTGTCGTAAGAGGCGACTAATGGGTAGGAGTCGAGTGGTGAAGAGTGTATATGTGTGTGCGTATGTGCGTGTGTGTGCGTGTGAGAGTGTGTGTGTGTATGTGTGTGTGTGTCCATTCGGCTTGCAGAGATAAGAGCACGACCGAGGCAAGAAGGCCCTGCCTATAGTAAGAGCCGACTAATAGGTAGGAGTCAAGAGGTGAAGAGTGTATGTGTGTGTGTGAGTGTGTGCGTGTGTGTGACTATGTGTGTGTATGTGTGTGTGTATGTGTGTGTGTATCCCTTCGGCTCGCAGAGATAAGCATACGTTTGTGGCAAGAAGGCCATGCTTGCTGAAAGGAGCGACTAATGGGTAGGAGTCGGGAGGTGAAGCGTGTATGTGTGTGTATGTGTGCAAGTGTGTGTGTGTGTCCGTCCGGTTTGCAGAGATAGGTATACGTCCGTGGCAAGAAGGCCCTGCCTGTCCTAAGAGGCGACTAATGGATAGGAGTCGAGAGGTGGAGAGTGTGTGCGTGTGCGTGTGCGTGTGTGTGCGTGTGTAAGTGTGTGTGTATGTGTGTGTTTGTTTGGCTTGCAGAGATAAGAATACGGCCAAGGCAAGAAGGCCCTGCCTCTTGTAATGGGCGACTAATAAGTAGGAGTCAAGAGGTGAAGAGTGTATGTGTGTGTGTGCGTGTGTGCGTTTGTGTGTGTGCGTGTGTGAGTATGTGTGTGTGTTAGTTCGGCTTGCAGAAATAAGAACACGACCGAGGCAAGCAGGCCCTGCCTATCGTAAGAGGCGACTAATAGGTAGGAGTCGAGAGGTAAAGAGTGTATGTGTGTGTGTGCGTGTGTGCGTGTGTGTGTGCGTGTGTGAGTATGTGTGTGTGCCCGTTCGGCTTGCAGAGATAAGAACACGGCCAAGGCAAGAAGACCCTGCCTGTCGTAAGAGGCGACTAATAGGTAGGAGTCGAGAGGTGAAGAATGTATGTGTGTGTGCGTGTGTACGTGTTTGTGTGTGTGTGAGTGTATGTGTGTGTGCGTGTGTGCGTGCGTGTGTGCGTGTGTGAGTATGTGTGTGTGTCCGTCCGTCTTGCAGAAATAAGAACACGGCCGAGGCAAGAAGGCCCTGCCTGTCGTGAGAGGCGACTAATAGGTAGGATTAGAGAGGTGAAGAATGTATGTGTGTGTGCGTGTGTGCGTGTTTGTGTGTGTGTGTGAGTGTATGTGTGTGTGCGTGTGTGCGTGCGTGTGTGCGTGTGTGTGTGTGTGTGTCCCTTCGCTCGCAGAGATAAGAAAAAAGCGGTGGCAAGAAGGCCATGCCTGTCGTAAGAGGCGACTAATGGATAGGAGTCGAGAGGTGGAGAATGTGTGCGTGTGTGTGCGTGTGTGCGTGCGTGTGTGAGTGTGTGTGTGTGTATGTGTGTGTCAATGTGTGTGTGTGTCCGGTCAACTCGCAGAGATGAGAACACGGCCGTGGCAAGAAGGCACTGCCTGTCGTTAAGAGGCGACTAATGGGTAGGAGTCGAGAGGTGAAGAGTGTATGTGTGTGTGTGTGCGTGTGTGCGTGTGTGTGTGTGTGTGTATGTGTGTGTGTGTCTGTTTGGCTTGCAGAGATAAGAATACGGCCGAGGCAAGAATGCCTTGCCTCTTGTAAGGGGCGACTAATAAGTAGGAGTCGAGAGGTGAAGAGTGTATGTGTGTATGCGTGTGTGCGTGTGTGTGCGTGTGTGAGTATGTGTGTGTTAGTTCGGCTTGCAGAGATAAGAGCACGACCGAGGCAAGAAAGCCCTGCCTATCGTAAGAGGCAAATAATAGGTGGGAGTCGAGAGGTGAAGAGTGTATGTGTGTGTGTGCGTGTGTGCGTGTGTGTGCGTGTGAGCGTGCGTGTGTGTGTGAGTGTGTGTGTGTCCGTTCGGCTTGCAGAGATAAGAATACGGCCGAGGCAAGAAGGCCCTGCCTGTCGTAAGTGGCGACTAATTGGTAGGAGTCGAGAGGTGAAGAGTGTATGTATGTGTGTGTGTGCGTGTGTGCGTGTGTGTGCGTGTGTGCGTGCGTGTGTGTCTGAGTGTGTGTGTGTCCGTTCGGCTTGCGGAGATAAGAATACGGCCGAGGCAAGAAGGCCCTGCCTGTCGTAAGTGGCGACTAATGGGTAGGAGTCGAGAGGTGAAGAGTGTATGTGTGTGTGTGCGTGTGTGCGTGTGTGTGTGCGTGTGTGAGTGTGTGTGTGTCCGGTCGGCTCGCAGTGATAAGGACACCTCCGTGCCAAGAAGGCCCTGCCTGTCGTTAGAGGCGACTAATGGGTAGGAGTCGAGAGGTGAAGAGTGTATGTGTGTGTGAGTGTGCGGGTGTGTGCGTGTGTGAGTGTGTGTGTGTATTTGTGTGTGTGAGTGTGTGTGTGTCCGGTCGGCTCGCAGAGATGAGAACACGGCCGTGGCAAGAAGGCACTGCCTGTCGTTAAGAGGCGACTAATGGGTAGGAGTCGAGAGGTGAAGAGTGTATGTGTGTGTGAGTGTGCGTGTGTGCGTGTGTGTGCGTGTGTGAGTGTGTGTGTGTGTATGTGTGTGTGTCAGTGTGTGTGTGTGTCCGGTCGGCTCGCAGAGATGAGAACACGGCCGTGGCAAGAAGGCACTGCCTGTCGTTAAGAGGCGACTAATGGGTAGGAGTCGAGGGGTGAAGAGTGTATGTGTGTGTGTGTGTGCGTGTGTGCGTGTGTGTGCGTGTGTGTGTATGTGTGTGTGTCTATTTGGCTTGCAGAGATAAGAATACGGCCGAGGCAAGAAGGCCCTGCCTCTTGTAAGGGGCGACTAATAAGTAGGAGTCGAGAGGTGAAGAGTGTATGTGTGTGTGTGCGTGTGTGTGTGAGTGTGTGTGTGTCCGTTCGGCTTGCAGAGATAAGAATACGGCCGAGGCAAGAAGGCCCTGCCTGTCGTAAGTGGCGACTAATTGGTAGGAGTCGAGAGGTGAAGAGTGTATGTGTGTGTGTGCGTGTGTGCGTGTGTGTGCGTGTGTGCGTGCGTGTGTGTGTGAGTGTGTGTGTGTGTCCGTTCGGCTTGCAGAGATAAGAATACGGCCGAGGCAAGAAGGCCCTGCCTGTCGTAAGTGGCGACTAATGGGTAGGAGTCGAGATGTGAAGAGTGTATGTGTGTGTGCGTGTGTGCGTGTGTGTGCGTGTGTTAGTGTGTGTGTGTCCGGTCGGCTCGCAGTGATAAGGACACGTCTGTGCCAAGAAGGCCCTGCCTGTCGTAATAGGCGACTAATGGGTAGGAGTCGAGAGGTGAAGAGTGTATGGGTGTGTGAGTGTGCGGGTGTGTGCGTGTGTGAGTGTGTGTGTGTATTTGTGTGTGTGAGTGTGTGTGTGTCCAGTCGGCTCGCAGAGATAAGAACACGGCCGTGGCAAGAAGGCCCTGCCTGTCGTAAGAGGCGACTAATGGGTAGGAGTCGAGAGGTGAAGAGTGTATGTGTGTGTGTGTGCGTGTGTGCGTCTGTGTGCGTGTGTGTGTATGTGTGTGTGTGTCTGTTTGGCTTGCAGAGATAAGAATACGGCCGAGGCAAGAAGGCCCTGCCTCTTGTAAGGGGCGACTAATAAGTAGGAGTCGAGAGGTGAAGAGTGTATGTGTGTATGCGTGTGTGCGTGTGTGTGCGTGTGTGAGTATGTGTGTGTGTTAGTTCGGCTTGCAGAGATAAGAGCACGACCGAGGCAAGAAAGCCCTGCCTATCGTAAGAGGCAAATAATAGGTAGGAGTCGAGAGGTGAAGAGTGTATGTGTGTGTGTGCGTGTGTGCGTGTGTGTGCGTGTGAGCGTGCGTGTGTGTGTGAGTGTGTGTGTGTCCGTTCGGCTTGCAGAGATAAGAATACGGCCGAGGCAAGAAGGCCCTGCCTGTCGTAAGTGGCGACTAATTGGTAGGAGTCGAAAGGTGAAGAGTGTATGTATGTGTGTGTGTGCGTGTGTGCGTGTGTGTGCGTGTGTGCGTGCGTGTGTGTCCGAGTGTGTGTGTGTCCGTTCGGCTTGCAGAGATAAGAATACGGCCGAGGCAAGAAGGCCCTGCCTGTCGTAAGTGGCGACTAATGGGTAGGAGTCGAGAGGTGAAGAGTGTATGTGTGTGTGTGCGTGTGTGTGTGCGTGTGTGAGTGTGTGTGTGTCCGGTCGGCTCGCAGTGTAATAAATAATGCTTCACTTATCGTCTCGTATGGTAATTTATTTAAAACACACTAGATACTCATGATTTAGTTTATTAGTTATCTAAGTACAATACTAGATAGTACTCAGTTGACGTTGACAATACTAACTTAGACCGTTCTCTTGATTCTTCATTCTTAACAATAATGATAATAATACTAATCCCGTGATTTCCAGCTATTTACCTCCCTTGCGCTTGTTGATATATTATTGGTTTTACTTGTTTAGTTTGTACACATTATTTAATAAGCTTTTGATTACATTGCAAATTTCACTAGGTCAGAGCGCGTTCCAGTTACACCGATATTTTTAATGTCGTAAACAAATAATATATTTTGGCAAATGTGTGTCACGTTATTAAAAAGATTACTTGAATCTGATGCTTAATTAAATCCCGTTACATCCCTATCCCTCAGAAGAAAAATTTTCTGAGTGCTGTTCGTTTTCAATCAATTACAGGAGCTGGTTTTACTCTTCCCTTCCGAAAGAAGAAAATTTTTCGTGTCATCATCAACTGATTACTGTACATATATACATTAATTACATTCAGTATTTACATATACATATTTATAGAATTATATACAAATTTTTGGTACATATTTCCTTATATCTAAAAAATTTAGTAACCTAACCTAACCTAACCTCAGCATATTATAAGGATACCCAAATTGTTCCCTTATAATATGCTATCTGGTATCCTTCATTATGCCTTACTGGTATATTACTTTAATATTTTACGTACGTTTTTTCTTACCTTACGTTAAATCATTTAGATTATATTACCTTATATTACCACCTATTATGTGGTTGATTACATATTATATCTTACCCCCTATTATGTGCACATAATATTTACAATAACCTTTACATATTTTAAATAATAAATAAAAATTTATAATAATAAAATCTTATATTAATTCTTGTATTAATTCTTGCATTAATTCTTGCATTAATTCTTGCATTAATTCTTGCATTAATTCTTGGTACCAAGTAATAGTTCTGTTTTCACTTTTCATATACACTATTAATAACTTTGACATCTCACAATAAAGTTTTGTCGTTTTATTCATTTATCCCTATTTCTTTTGTTTAACTACTACTATACAGTCTAACATTTTTCTTTTTGTTATACACATTTTAAATAAAAATATTGTACGAACTTAAAACTATATTTACACATTATATTTATATTTATTTAAATATATTTTTATATATTATTTGCATTCAAAAGTACATGTATATATTACAAGTATATTCATTGACTCTAATTGTAGCAAAGTTTTGTTTCCTTAATTATTCTAGCTATAAACTCTGTGCCTTGGTCTGCTATTATTTTTCTGGGTACTCCATACCTCAAGATAAATTTTTCTACCAATGATTTGGCTACCGTTTTGGCTTATTTTATTTTCTATTACATATTCTTCTACGTAGTTGCTTAATTCGCATTGTACGTCAATATATCTGTTTCCATTTTCATCCATGTACATTTTCATGGGTTCCTTGTTTATGATTTAATGCTTATGCCTTTGGCAGTTGTTGCATCTCTTCACATTTCACATATTTCTCAACATTTCTTCGTAATTCGTTCCAGAAATAGTATTAACTTATATTTCTGTATTTAATATATCCTATTTATTCTTCCATATCCTTCCTCTAACATGTGGAAGTCATTAATTATAACTCTTCTTGATCTGCTTATCTTGTACTATGTTATGTGTTGATTGTATTATGTTTATCTTGTACTATACAAGCTTTTATACTTTCCTTAAAAAATTATTATTTTTCTCTTCGTATTTCATTAAGAATTGGTTGATTCTTATTTTTCATCTCTTCTTATTCTCATTTTCATTATTATCATTTTCTTTATAATCTTCTGCACTCACATTTGTGAGCCAAAATCTCAACAAGTCTCTCAGAAGGTCTTAATATTTCCTCTTGCATCGTAAATAAAATTTTAAATATACGGATCTTAATAATAAAATATTTAACCTGGTCAGTTATATTTTAATTATTTCAAGTTTATGGACATGCTTACTACGTACATTCCAACTATATCAAATATCATACTATTAACCTAATGTCATTATGTAATGTTTTTATGACTAATACTGTGTTTGCTTTCGTAATGAAATTATTATAGTTATGGTTTTTTTTTTGTTTATTGTTTGGTTTCTCGTCTTTTACAAACTAACTTTTGCTTGTACATCTGGGTCTTTTCCAAAATAAAAACATCTGCATATTTTGCATTTTTTTCGATGGGCCGTTTTCTTCCAATATTGATAGTTTTTACTGTGCTTAATAGTTGTTCGACTCTTTATTACTCTTTGCCTTGTTTCTTCCATATAAAATATATAAAAAATTTTTCCTGGTTTTGTATCTTCGGAATAAAACTTCTAGTTTATATTTCTCGATTATTTACATTTATGATTCGTATAGGTAACATAATTTTAATCGGTTTATCTATTAATCCTACTGTAAATTCCTTCTCAACTTCTGATTTCTTTATTACTGTAACTGTTTCTTCTGTTTTTCGGTTCGATCTCGAAATTCATTTCTCCAAATATGTAATAATACTGACATATACTTTTCAAAATAATCTGTTCATCATTTTTCGCCTTTGTGCGTACTTAATTTACTTAACATATTTTCTTCTCTTACATATAAATAAAATAATTGTAGGGAATCGTCTTTCATTGTGACAAACTTCCTTTTCAATAATTTTTCCATTTACTTTATTAAAAAAAATCATTATTCAAAATTCGTTCCGCAATTTTAATCCATTCTGTAGTTACTGTATTGTCGTGCTGGAGACGCAGGACTCTCAGCGGGTTGGGATTCAAGTACCACCCTAGCTTATCCTCTTAGCAGCCTCCTGCTCGACGTAGGTTTCAACCATTAAGGTCGAACCATATGCAGTTTGCCTACATTTCTGTCAAAAATCTACTTCTGTCACTCTATTCGTATTCGCATGCGGTGCGTAATATGCTCTTGCTGTGCCTCTATTTCTGTGGCATCTCACCTGTGTCCATTGACTATTCTTTGTGCTTCGTTGTGATTGCCAATCTCCTCTGTTTCTATTACGATATATCCTCGTATTATGTCTTTCATATTCACTTATATTTCTATAATTTTTGTTTCTATATTGTTTTCTTTCTTCGAATTTATTTTTATAATATCCATATATTGCATTCTTCCTTTCTTTTCTCATATCAAAATCGTATTTGTTCCTGTAATTTAACACTCTTCCTTGTGTGCTATCTTCCGTCTCATCAATCGATAAAAATTTGGACATTATCTCTTGTGTGGTTGAAAAGTTACATGCTTCCAAAATGAATTTAGCTTTTTCTGTGTTGACGTTGCGTTTCATTGTAGCTACTACTGCCTCTGTTGTGTATTTTCTCGCTAGTTCCAATGGCATTCCTTCCGCTACGTATGCAACTTTAAGCTGTTCCGCTAATTCTTCAACTTCAGATGCATATACCTCTGCATCTTTATGTCCTTGTCTTTTCCTCGCCAATTTAGCTATTACCGTCTTTGGACTGTCGCCTCTCAGTTCTCTCTTCAGTACCTCTGCTATTCTTGCGATTGTATCCTCTGTAGTTATAACGTTTCTGGCCTTATTGGTTAATCTTGTCTTTATTAATGTTGTCGCTGTCTCCTCGTGTCCTATCACTATTTTCTCAAGGAGTTCTAGTGCATCTAAAAATGACTGCAGTTTACCTGCTTTTCCATCAAACTCGCTGGGTAACACCTTGCTTGCGATATTTAAAAATTCGTTTGTTGTAAGAGCCATACTTATTTCTTGCTCTGTGTCGCTATGTTCTTCCTTCTTTATAGGTTGTTGTTTCTTTGTCACAGGTAGAGAAACTGGTTTAAAATCTTTTACATTTTGAGTATATTCTTTATCCGAAATTTCCATAATGTTATTATCATTTAAAACTTTTCTATCTCCAGTGAGTCCTTGTATTTGCAATGATTCGGCCGTTTCAATGAAGGTATTTAAATCTTCTTGTCTAATTTGTACTTCTCCATGGTATATAAATTGTAACAAGTCTCTTAGTGCTTCGTAAGTCACGTTTGTCAAAATTACTATAGGATGTTGACAGAGATTTGACATAAAAATTTCTTTAAAATATGGGCTACAAACCGAAAGAACCATTTTATGCGCTTTTATGCATTTTCCTTGTGCTGAAAGCGTTACGTCTACAAAATCTTGACTCTTCCATAATGAATTTATTCCTAAACTCATATTTTCGTAGAAATTGTTCCAACATAATGAAAATTTTTCTGACGCCATGGTCAATTGTCTTTAAAAGTTCTTTTAAATTCGTTTTTCTTCCTTATAAATGTAACAATAATTCTAAATATCCTAATTTATTATAGCTAAATAGTTAAATAAAGTCATATCCAATTTCTTCGTCTATATTATTTAAAGAATTTGCCATCCAAGCAAATTCAAAATATAAATACTATGATAAATAACGTCGTAATTTAATATTTCCGATCTGTCGGTGTATTTTTATGGTCAAATATAAATATTTTTAAAAATATACCTTTAGTAAATAAAAATGTATGACACAGTTGTTTCATTAAACAATAGCGTTTGCTATATAAATAGTTATTTAGTGAAAACTTAAAAATAAATTGTATACTTTACTTTTAAAAGCAAAAAATTGTATAGTCAACATTCTTAGACTTGACCTAGCTTAAATTATATTCAACTAATAATTAATAAATAAATGTAAGGTTGAATGCTCGAATAAATGATTAATAATTAATAATTTTTATCTGTTAGACTGTATTTATATAAGGGATAAAAAAAATAAATTTACTCACGCAATACATTTCACATATGGTCCTTATACATTCACCTTTGTCCATTCTCCATTTATCCATTTATTTTCATTGTCCTGAGCCGGAATGCTGTCGCGGGGCTCCCGGCGGGTCTGATCCGGAATTTGGCCGTACTTTTCTTATCTGTTGTTGAATTTTCCCATTTCGGAATTGCTACAATGGGTTCCATATAACATCTAGTATGATGATCTCATACTATCTCATCTTGAGCTTCTCTGGATGAAGACTCCTGGTTTCTACCACTTCAGGATCGCCATGTAATAAATAATGCTTCACTTATCGTCTCGTATGGTAATTTATTTAAAACACACTAGATACTCATGATTTAGTTTATTAGTTATCTAAGTACAATACTAGATAGTACTCAGTTGACGTTGACAATACTAACTTAGACCGTTCTCTTGATTCTTCATTCTTAACAATAATGATAATAATACTAATCCCGTGATTTCCAGCTATTTACCTCCCGTGCGCTTGTTGATATATTATTGTTTTTACTTGTTTAGTTTGTACACATTATTTAATAAGCTTTTGATTACATTGCAAATTTCACTAGGTCAGAGCGCGTTCCAGTTACACCGATATTTTTAATGTCGTAAACAAATAATATATTTTGGCAAATGTGTGTCACGTTATTAAAAAGATTACTTGAATCTGATGCTTAATTAAATCCCGTTACAGCAGTGATAAGGACACCTCCGTGCCAAGAAGGCCCTGCCTGTCGTTAGAGGCGACTAATGGGTAGGAGTCGAGAGGTGAAGAGTGTATGTGTGTGAGAGTGTGCAGGTGTGTGCGTGTGTGAGTGTGTGTGTGTATTTGTGTGTGTGAGTGCGTGTGTGTCCGGTCGGCTCGCAGAGATGAGAACACGGCCGTGGCAAGAAGGCACTGCCTGTCGTTAATAGGCGACTAATGGGTAGGAGTCGAGAGGTAAAGAGTGTATGTGTGTGTGAGTGTGCGTGTGTGCGTGTGTGTGCGTGTGTGAGTGTGTGTGTATGTATGTGTGTGTGTCAGTGTGTGTGTGTGTCCGGTCGGCTCGCAGAGATGAGAACACGGCCGTGGCAAGAAGGCACTGCCTGTCGTTAAGAGGAGACTAATGGGTAGGAGTCGAGAGGTGAAGAGTGTATGTGTGTGTGTGTGTGTGTGTGCGTGTGTGCGTGTGTGTGCGTGTGTGTGTATGTGTGTGTGTCTATTTGGCTTGCAGAGATAAGAATACGGCCGAGGCAAGAAGGCCCTGCCTCTTGTAAGGGGCGACTAATAGGTAGGAGTCGAGAGGTGAAGAGTGTATGTGTGTATGCGTGTGTGCGTGTGTGTGCGTGTGTGAGTATGTGTGTGTGTTAGTTCGGCTTGCAGAGATAAGAGCACGACCGAGGCAAGAAAGCCCTGCCTATCGTAAGAGGCGACTAATAGGTAGCAGTCGAGAGGTGAAGAGTGTATGTGTGTGTGTGCGTGTGAGCGTGCGTGTGTGTGTGAGTGTGTGTGTGTTCGTTCGGCTTGCAGAGATAAGAATACGGCCGAGGCAAGAAGGCCCTGCCTGTCGTAAGTGGCGACTAATTGGTAGGAGTCGAGAGGTGAAGAGTGTATGTGTGTGTGTGTGCGTGTGTGCGTGTGTGTGCGTGTGTGCGTGCGTGTGTGTGTGTGAGTGTGTGTGTGTGTCCGTTCGGCTTGCGTTCAGTGATAAGGACACGTCTGTGCCAAGAAGGCCCTGCCTGTCGTAAGAGGCGACTAATGGGTAGGAGTCGAGAGGTGAAGAGTGTATGTGTGTGTGAGTGTGCGGGTGTGTGCGTGTGTGAGTGTGTGTGTGTATTTGTGTGTGTGAGTGTGTGTGTGTCCAGTCGGCTCGCAGAGATAAGAACACGGCCGTGGCAAGAAGGCCCTGCCTGTCGTAAGAGGCGACTAATGGGTAGGAGTCGAGAGGTGAAGAGTGTATGTGTGTGTGAGTGTGCGTGTGTGCGTGTGTGTGCGTGTGTGTGTGTGTGTATTTGTGTGTGTGAGTGTGTGTGTCCAGTCGGCTCGCAGATATAAGAACACGGCCGTCGCAAGAAGGCCCTGCCTGTCGTAAGAGGCGACGAATGGGTAGGAGTCGAGTGGTGAAGAGTGTATATGTGTGTGCGTATGTGCGTGTGTGTCCGTGTGAGAGTGTGTGTGTATGTGTGTGTGTGTCCGTTCGGCTTGCAGAGATAAGAGCACGACCGAGGCAAGAAGGCCCTGCCTATCGTAAGAGGCGACTAATGGGTAGGAGTCGAGAGGTGAAGAGTGTATGTGTGTGTGTGCGTGTGTGCGTATGTGTGTGCGTGTGTGAGTATGTGTGTGTGTTAGTTCGGCTTGCAGAAATAAGAACACGACCGAGGCAAGCAGGCCCTGCCTATCGTAAGAGGCGACTAATAGGTAGGAGTCGAGAGGTGAAGAGTGTATGCGTGTGCGTGTACGTGTGCGTGTGTGCGTGTGTGCCTGTGTGCGTGTGTTTGTGTGTGCGTGTGTGTGTGTGTGTCCGTTCGGCTTGCAGAGATAAGAACACGGCCGTGGCAAGAAGTCCCTGCCTGTCGTAAGAGGGGAATAATGGGTAGGAGTCGAGAGGTGAAGAGTGTATGTGTGTGTGTTCGTGTGTGCGTGTGTGTGTGCGTGTGTGAGTATGTGTGTGTGTCCGTTCGGCATGCAGAGATAAGAACACGGCCGAGGCAAGAAGGCCCTGCCTGTCGTGAGAGACGACTAATAGGTAGGAGTCGAGAGGTGAAGAATGTATGTGTGTGTGCGTATGTGCGTGTTTGTGTGTGTGTGTGAGTGTATGTGTGTGTGCGTGTGTGCGTGCGTGTGTGCGTGTGTGTGTGTGAGTGTGTGTGTGTATGTGTGTGTGCGTTCGGCTTGCAGAGATAAGAACACGGCCGTGGCAAGAAGTACCTGCCTGTCGTAAGAGGAGAATAATGGGTAGGAGTCGAGAGGTGAAGAGTGTGTGCGTGTGCGTGTGCGTGTGCGTGTGCGTGTGTGTGTGCGTGTGTGTGTGTGTGTGTCCGTTTGGCTTGCAGAGATAAGAACACGGCCGTGGCAAAAAGCCCATGCCTGTCGTAAGAGGGGAATAATGGGTAGGAGTCGAGAGGTGAAGAGTGTATGTGTGTGTGTTCGTGTGTGCGTACGTGTGTGCGTGTGTGCGTGTGTGTGTGAGTGTGTGTGTGTCCGTTCGGCTCGCAGAGATAAGAACACGGCCGTGGCAAGAAGTCCCTGCCTGTCGTAAGAGGCGACTAATGAATAGGAGTCGAGAGGTGAAGAGTGTATGCGTCTTTGTGTGTGTGCGTGTGTTTGTGCGTGTGTGACTATGTGTGTGTATGTGTGTGTGTGTGTCCGTTTGGCTTGCAGAGATAAGAATACGGCCGAGGCAAGAAGGCCCTGCCTGTCTTAAGAGGCGACTAATGGATATTAGTCGAGAGGTGGAGAGTGTGTGCGTGTGCGTGTGCGTGAGCGTGTGCGTGTGTGTGTGCGTGTGTGTGTGTGTGTCCGTTCGGCTTGCAGAGATAAGAACACGGCCGTGGCAAAAAGCCCATGCCTGTCGTAAGAGGGGAATAATGGGTAGGAGTCGAGAGGTGAAGAGTGTATGTGTGTGTGCGTGTGTGCGTACGTGTGCGTGTGAGCGTGCGTGTGTGTGTGAGTGTGTGTGTGTCCGTTCGGCTTGCAGAGATAAGAATACGGCCGAGGCAAGAAGGCACTGCCTGTCGTAAGTGGCGACTAATTGGTAGGAGTCGAGAGGTGAAGAGTGTATGTGTGTGTGTGCGTGTGTGTGCGTGTGTGCGTGCGTGTGTGTGTGAGTGTGTGTGTGTCCGTTCGGCTTGCAGAGATAAAAACACGGCCGTGGCAAGAAGTCCCTGCCTGTCGTAAGAGGCGAGTAATGGGTAGGAGTCGAGAGGTGAAGAGTGTATTTGTGTGTGTGCGTGTGTGCGTGCGTGTGTGTGTGAGTGCGTATGTGTCCGTTCGGCTTGCAGTGATAAGAATACGGCCGAGGCAAGAAGGCCCTGCCTGTCGTAAGTGGCGACTAATTGGTAGGAGTCGAGAGGTGAAAAGTGTTTTTGTGTGTGTGCGTGTGTGTGCGTGTGAGCGTGCTTGTGTGTGTGAGTGTGTATGTGTCCGTTCGGCTTGCAGAGATAAGAATACGGCCGAGGCAAGAAGGCCCTGCCTGTCGTAAGTGGCGACTAATTGGTAGGAGTCGAGGGGTGAAGAGTGTATGTGTGTGTGTGTGTGCGTGTGTGGGTGTGTGTGTGTGTTTGTGCGTGTGTAAGTGTGTGTGTGTATGTATGTGTGTGTCCATTCGGCTCGCAGAGATTAGAATACGGCCGAGGCAAGAAGGCCATGCCTGTCGTAAGAGGCAACTAATGGGTAGGAGTCGAGAGGTGAAAAGTGTTTTTGTGTGTGCGTGTGTGCGTGCGTGTGTTTGTGAGTGTGTGTGTGTCCGTTCGACTTGCAGAGATAAGAATACGGCCGAGGCAAGAAGGCCCTGCCTGTCGTAAGTGGCGACTAATTGGTAGGAGTCGAGAGGTGAAGAGTGTATGTGTGTGTGTGCGTGTGTGCGTGTGTGTGCGTGTGTGCGTGCGTGTGTGTGTGAGTGTGTGTGTCTGTTCGGCTTGCAGAGATAAGAATACGTCCGAGGCAAAAAGGCCCTGCCTGTCGTAAGCGGCGACTAATGCGTAGGAGTCGAGAGGTGAAGAGTGTATGTGTGTAAGTGCGTGTGTTTGTGTGTGTGCGTGTGTGAGTGTGGGTGTGTCCGGTCGGCTCGCAGAGATAAGAACACAGCCGTGGCAAGAAGGCCCTGCCTGTCGTAAGAGGCGGCTAATGGGTAGGAGTCGAGAGGTGAAGAGTGTATGTGTGTGTGTGTGTGTGAGTGTGCGGGTGTGTGCGTGTGTGAGTGTGTGTGTGTATTTGTGTGTGTGAGTGTGTGTGTGTCCAGTCGGCTCGCAGAGATAAGAACACGGCCGTGGCAAGAAGGCCCTGCCTGTCGTAAGAGGCGACTAATGGGTAGGAGTCGAGAGGTGAAGAGTGTATGTGTGTGTGAGTGTGCGTGTGTGCGTGTGTGTGCGTGTGTGAGTGTGTTTGTGTGTATTTGTGTGTGTGAGTGTGTGTGTCCAGTCGGCCCGCAGAGATAAGAACACGGCCGTAGCAAGAAGGCCCTGCCTGTCGTAAGAGGCGACTAATGGGTAGGGGTCGAGTGGTGAAGAGTGTATATGTGTGTGCGTGTTTGTGTGTGTGTGAGTGTATGTGTGTGTGCGTGTGTGCGTGCGTGTGTGCGTGTGTGAGTATGTGTGTGTGTTAGTTCGGCTTGCAGAAATAAGAACACGACCGAGGCAAGAAGGCCCTGCCTATCGTAAGAGGCGGCTAATAGGTAGGAGTCGAGAGGTGAAGAGTGTATGTGTGTGTGCGTGTGTGTGTGTTTGTGTGTGTGTGAGTGTATGTGTGTGTTCGTGTGTGCGTGCGTGTGTGAGTATGTGTGTGTGTATGTGTGTATGTATGTGTGTGTGTGTGTATCCCTTCGGCTCGCAGAGATAAGAATACGTCCGTGGCAGGAAGGCCATGCTTGCTGTAAGGAGCGACTAATGGGTAGGAGTCTAGAGGTAAAGCGTGCATGTGTGTGTGTATGTGTGCAAGTGTGTGTGTGTGTGTGTCCGTTCGGCTCGCAAAGATAGGTATACGTACGTGGCAAGAAGGCCCTGCCTGTCTTAAGAGGCGACTAATGGATAGGAGTCGAGAGGTGGAGAGTGTGTGCGTGTGCGTGTGCGTGTGTGTGCATGTGTAAGTGTGTGTGTATGTGTGTGTTACTGTTTGGCTTGCAGAGATAAGATTACGGCCGAGGCAAGAAGGCCCTGCCTCTTGTAATGGGCGACTAATAAGTAGGAGTCGAGAGGTGAAGAGTGTATGTGTGTGTGTGCGTGTGTGCGTGTGTGTGTGCGTGTGTGAGTATGTGTGTGTGTCCGTTCGGCTTGCAGAGATAAGAACACGGCCAAGGCAAGAAGGCCCTGCCTGTCGTAAGAGGCGACTAATAGGTAGGAGTCGAGAGGTGAAGAATGTATGTGTGTGTGCGTGTGTGCGTGTTTGTGTGTGTGTGAGTGTATGTGTGTGTGCGTGTGTGCGTGCGTGTGTGCGTGTGTGAGTATGTGTGTGTGTTAGTTCGGCTTGCAGAAATAAGAACACGACCGAGGCAAGAAGGCCCTGCCTATCGTAAGAGGCGGCTAATAGGTAGGAGTCGAGAGGTGAAGAGTGTATGTGTGTGTGTGCGTGTGTGCGTGTGTGTGTGCGTGTGTGAGTATGTGTGTGTGTCCGTTCGGCTTGCAGAGATAAGAACAGGGCCAAGGCAAGAAGGCCCTGCCTGTCGTAAGAGGCGACTAATAGGTAGGAGTCGAGAGGTGAAGAATGTATGTGTGTGTGCGTGTGTGCGTGTTTGTGTGTGTGTGAGTGTATGTGTGTGTGCGTGTGTGCGTGTGTGAGTATGTGTGTGTGTCCGTTCGTCTTGCAGAGATAAGAACACAGCCAAGGCAAGAAGGCCCTGCCTGTCGTGAGAGTCGAGTAATAGGTATGTGTGTGAGTGTCAGTGTGTGTGTGTGTGTCCGGTCGGCTCGCAGTGATGAGAACACGGCCGTGGCAAGAAGGCACTGCCTGTCGTTAAGAGGCGACTAATAGGTAGGAGTCGAGAGGTGAAGGGTGTATGTGTGTGTGTGTGCGTGTGTGCGTGTGTGTGCGTGTGTGTGTGTATGTGTGTGTGTCTGTTTGGCTTGCAGAGATAAGAATACGGCCAAGGCAAGAAGGCCCTGCCTCTTGTAAAGGGCGACTAATAAGTAGGAGTCGAGAGGTGAAGAGTGTATGTGTGTATGCGTGTGTGCGTGTGTGTGCGTGTGTGTGCGTGTGTGAGTATGTGTGTGTGTTAGTTCGGCTTGAAGAGATAAGAGCACGACCGAGGCAAGAAAGCCCTGCCTATCGTAAGAGGCGATTAATAGGTAGGAGTCGAGAGGTGAAGAGTGTATGTGTGTGTGTGCGTGTGTGCGTGTGTGTGCGTGTGAGCGTGCGTGTGTGTATGAGTGTGTGTGTCCGTTCGGCTTGCAGAGATAAGAATACGGCCGAGGCAAGAAGGCCCTGCCTGTCGTAAGTGGCGACTAATTGGTAGGAGTCGAGAGGTGAAGAGTGTATGTGTGTGCGTGTGTGCGTGTGTGTGCGTGTGTGCGTGCGTGTGTGTGTGAGTGTGCGTGTGTCCGTTCGGCTTGCAGAGATAAGAATACGGCCGAGGCAAGAAGGCCCTGCCTGTCGTAAGCGGCGACTAATGCGTAGGAGTCGAGAGGTGAAGATTGTATGTGTGTAAGTGCGTGTGTTTGTGTGTGTGCGTGTGTGAGTGTGTGTGTGTCCGGTCGGCTCGCAGAGATAAGAACACGGTCGTGGCAAGAAGGCCCTGCCTGTTGTAAGAGGCAGCTAATGGGTAGGAGTCGAGAGGTGAAGAGTGTATGTGTGTGTGAGTGTGCGGGTGTGTGCGTGTGTAAGTGTGTGTGTGTATTTGTGTGTGTGAGTGTGTCCAGTCGGCTCGCAGAGATAAGAACACGGCCGTGGCAAGAAGGCCCTGCCTGTCGTGAGAGGCGACTAATGGGTAGGAGTCGAAAGGTGAAGAGTGTTTGTGTGTGTGAGTGTGCGTGTGTGCGTGTGTGTGCGTGTGTGAGTGTGTGTGTGTATTTGTGTGTGTGAGTGTGTGTGTCTAGTTGGCCTGCAGAGATAAGAACACGGCCGTGGCAAGAAGGCCATGCCTGTCGTAAGAGGCGACTAATAAGTAGGAGTCGAGTGGTGAAGAGTGTATATGTGTGTGCGTATGTACGTGTGTGTGCGTGTGAGAGTGTGTATGTGTGTGTGTCCGTTCGGCTTTCATAGATAAGAGCACGACCGAGGCAAGAAGGCCCTGCCTATTCGTAAGAGGCGACTAATAGGTAGGAGTCGAGAGGTGATGAATGTATGTGTGTGTGCGTGTGTGCGTGTTTGTGTGCGTGTTTGTGTGTGTGTGAGTGTATGTGTGTGTGCGTGTGTGCGTGCGTGAGTGTGTGTGTGTTTGTGAGTGTGTGTGTATGTGTGTGTGTCCCTTCGGCTTGCAGAGATAAGAACACGGCTGAGGCAAGAAGGCCCTGCCTGTCGTGAGAGACGACTAATAGGTACGAGTCGAGAGGTGAAGAATGTATGTGTGTGTGCGTATGTGCGTGTTTGTGTGTGTGTGAGTGTATGTGTGTGTGCGTGTGTGCGTGCGTGTGTGCGTGTGTGAGTGTGAGTGTGTTTGTGTATGTGTGTGTCCGTTCGGCTTGCAGAGATAAGAACACGGCCGTGGCAAGAAGTACCTGCCTGTCGTAAGAGGAGAATAATGGGTAGGAGTCGAGAAGTAAAGAGTGTGTGCGTGTGTGTGTGTGTGCGTGTGTGAGTGGGCGTGTGTGTGTGTGTGTCCGTTCGGCTTGCAGAGATAAGAACACGGCCGTGGCAAAAAGTCCCTGCCTGTCGTAAGAGGGGAATAATGAGTAGGAGTCGAGAGGTGAAGAGTGTATGTGTGTGGGTGCGTGTGTGCGTGTGTGTGTGCATGTGTGAGTATGTGTGTGTGTCCATTCGGCTTGCAGAGATAAGAACACGGCCGAGGCAAGAAGGCCCTGCCTGTCGTGAGAGACGACTAATAGGTAGGAGTCGAGAGGTGAAGAATGTATGTGTGTGTGCGTATGTGCGTGTTTGTGTGTGTGTGTGAGTGTATGTGTGTGTGCGTGTGTGCGTGCGTGTGTGCGTGTGTGTGTGTGTGAGTATGTGTGTGTATGTGTGTGTCCGTTCGGCTTGCAGAGATAAAGACACGGCCGTGGCAAGAAGTACCTGCCTGTCGTAAGAGGAGAATAATGGGTAGGAGTCGAGAGGTGAAGAGTGTGTGCGTGTGCGTGTGCGTGTGAGTGTGTGTGTGTGTGCGTGTGTGTGTGTGTGTCCGTTCTGCTTGCAGAGATAAGAACACGGCCGTGGCGAAAAGTCCATGCCTGTCGTAAGAGGGGAATAATGGGTAGGAGTCGAGAGGTGAAGAGAGTATGTGTGTGTGTGTGCGTGTGTGCGTACGTGTGTGCGTGTATGCGTGTGTGTGTGTGAGTGTGTGTGTGTCCGTTCGGCTCGCATAGATAAGAACACGGCCGTGGCAAGAAGTCCCTGCCTGTCGTAAGAGGCGACTAATGAAGAGGAGTCGAGAGGTGAAGAGTGTATGTGTCTTTGTGTGTGTGCGTGTGTTTGTGCGTGTGTGACTATGTGTGTGTATGTGTGTGTGTGTGTCCGTTTGGCTTGCAGAGATAAGAACACGGCCGTGGCAAGA
The DNA here is from genome assembly GCF_040954645.1 of Diabrotica undecimpunctata. Classification (NCBI taxonomy): domain Eukaryota; kingdom Metazoa; phylum Arthropoda; class Insecta; order Coleoptera; family Chrysomelidae; genus Diabrotica; species Diabrotica undecimpunctata. The sequence continues at coordinate 597,840 of NW_027311916.1, read as the reverse complement.
AGTCCCTGCCTGTCGTAAGAGGCGACTAATGGGTAGGAGTCGAGAGGTGAAGAGGGTACGTGAGTGTGTGCGTGTGTGTGTGTGTGTGTGTTTGTGCGTGTGTAAGTGTGTGTGTGTATGTTTGTGTGTGTCCATTCGGCTCGCAGAGATTAGAATACGGCAGAGGCAAGAAGGCCATGCCTGTCGTAAGAGGCGACTAATGGGTAGGAGTCGAGAGGTGAAGAGTGTATTTGTGTGTGTGCGTGTGTGCGTGCGTGTGTGTGTGAGTGTGTATGTGTCCGTTCGGCTTGCAGAGATAAGAATACGGCCGAGGCAAGAAGGCCCTGCCTGTCGTAAGTGGCGACTAATTGGTAGGAGTCGAGAGGTGAAAAGTGTTTTTGTGTGTGTGCGTGTGTGTGCGTGTGTGCGTGCTTGTGTGTGTGAGTGTGTATGTGTCCGTTCGGCTTGCAGAGATAAAAATACGGCCAAGGCAAGAAGGCCCTGCCTGTCGTAAGTGGCGACTAATTGGTAGGAGTCGAGAGGTTAAGAGTGTATGTGTGTGTGTGTGCGTGTGTGGGTGTGTGTGTGTGTGTTTGTGCGTGTGTAAGTGTGTGTGTGTGTATGTATGTGTGTGTCCATTCGGCTCGCAGAGATTAGAATACGGCCGAGGCAAGAAGGCCCTGCCTGTCGTAAGTGGCGACTAATTGGTAGGAGTCGAGAGGTGAAAAGTGTTTTTGTGTGTGTGCGTGTGTGTGCGTGTGTGCGTGCTTGTGTGTGTGAGTGTGTATGTGTCCGTTCGGCTTGCAGAGATAAGAATACGGCCAAGGCAAGAATGCCCTGCCTGTCGTAAGTGGCGACTAATTGGTAGGAGTCGAGAGGTGAAGAGTGTATGTGTGTGTTTGCGTGTGTGCGTGTGTGTGTGCGTGTGTGAGTGTGTGTGTCCGGTCGGCTCGCAGTGATAAGGACACGTCTGTGCCAAGAAGGCCCTGCCTGTCGTAAGCGGCGACTACTGCGTAGGAGTCGAGAGGTGAAGAGTGCATATGTGTAAGTGCGTGTGAGCGTGTGTGTGCGTGTGTGAGTGTGTGTGTATGTCCGGTCGGCTCTCAGAGATAAGAACACGGCCGTGGCAAGAAGGCCCTGCCTGTCGTAAGAGGCGACTAATGGGTAGGTGTCGAGAGGTGAAGAGTGTATGTGTGTGTGAGTGTGCGTGTGTGTGCGTGTGTGAATGTGTGTGTGTATTTGTGTGTGTGAGTGTGTGTGTGTCCAGTCGGCTCGCAGAGATAAGAACACGGCCGTGGCAAGAAGGCCCTGCCTGTCGTAAGAGGCGACTAATGGGTAGGAGTCGAGAGGTGAAGAGTGTATTTGTGTGTAAGTGTGCGTGTGTGTTCGTGTGTGTGTATTTGTGTGTGTGAGTGTGTGTGTCCAGTCGGCTCGCAGAGATAAGAACACGGCCGTGGCAAGAAGGCCCTGCCTGTCGTAAGAGGCGACTAATGGGTAGGAGTCGAGTGGTAAAGAGTGTATATGTGTGTGCGTATGTGCGTGTGTGTGCGTGTGAGAGTGCGTGTGTTTGTGTGTGCGTGTGTGTGTGTGTCCGTTCCGCTTGCAGAGATAAGAATACAACCGAGGCAAGAAGGCCCTGCCTCTTGTAAGGGGCGACTAATAAGTAGGAGTCGAGAGGTGAAGAGTGTATGTGTGTATGAATGTGTGCGTGTGTGAGTATGTGTGTGTGTTAGTTCGGCTTGCAGAGATAAGAGCACGACCGAGGCAAGAAGACCCTGTCTATCGTAAGAGGCGACTAATGGGTAGGAGTCGAGAGGTGAAGAGGGTACGTGAGTGTGTGCGTGTGTAGGTGTGTGTGTGTTTGTGCGTGTGTAAGTGTGTGTGTGTATGTTTGTGTGTGTCCATTCGGCTCGCAGAGATTAGAATACGGCAGAGGCAAGAAGGCCATGCCTGTCGTAAGAGGCGACTAATGGGTAGGAGTCGAGAGGTGAAGAGTGTATTTGTGTGTGTGCGTGTGTGCGTGCGTGTGTGTGTGAGTGTGTATGTGTCCGTTCGGCTTGCAGAGATAAGAATACGGCCGAGGCAAGAAGGCCCTGCCTGTCGTAAGTGGCGACTAATTGGTAGGAGTCGAGAGGTGAAAAGTGTTTTTGTGTGTGTGCGTGTGTGTGCGTGTGTGCGTGCTTGTGTGTGTGAGTGTGCATGTGTCCGTTCGGCTTGCAGAGATAAAAATACGGCCAAGGCAAGAAGGCCCTGCCTGTCGTAAGTGGCGACTAATTGGTAGGAGTCGAGAGGTGAAGAGTGTATGTGTGTGTGTGTGCGTGTGTGGGTGTGTGTGTGTGTTTGTGCGTGTGTAAGTGTGTGTGTGTGTGTATGTATGTGTGTGTCCATTCGGCTCGCAGAGATTAGATTACGGCCGAGGCAAGAAGGCCCTGCCTGTCGTAAGTGGCGACTAATTGGTAGGAGTCGAGAGGTGAAAAGTGTTTTTGTGTGTGTGCGTGTGTGTGCGTGTGTGCGTGCTTGTGTGTGTGAGTGTGTATGTGTCCGTTCGGCTTGCAGAGATGGAAATACGGCCAAGGCAAGAATGCCCTGCCTGTCGTAAGTGGCGACTAATTGGTAGGAGTCGAGAGGTGAAGAGTGTATTTGTGTGTGTGCGTGTGTGCGTGCGTGTGTGTGTGAGTGTGTATGTGTCCGTTCGGCTTGCAGTGATAAGAATACGGCCGAGGCAAGAAGGCCCTGCCTGTCGTAAGTGGCGACTAATTGGTAGGAGTCGAGAGGTGAAAAGTGTTTTTGTGTGTGTGCGTGTGTGTGCGTGTGTGTGTGAGTGTGTATGTGTCCGTTCGGCTTGCAGTGATAAGAATACGGCCGAGGCAAGAAGGCCCTGCCTGTCGTAAGTGGCGACTAATTGGTAGGAGTCGAGAGGTGAAAAGTGTTTTTGTGTGTGTGCGTGTGTGTGCGTGTGTGCGTGCTTGTGTGTGTGAGTGTGTATGTGTCCGTTCGGCTTGCAGAGATAAGAATACGGCCGAGGCAAGAAGGCCCTGCCTGTCGTAAGTGGCGACTAATTGGTAAGAGTCGAGAGGTGAAGAGTGTATGTGTGTGTGTGTGTGTGCGTGTGTGGGTGTGTGTGTGTGTTTGTGCGTGTGTAAGTGTGTGTGTGTATGTATGTGTATGTCCATTCGGCTCGCAGAGATTAGAATACGGCCGAGGCAAGAAGGCCATGCCTGTCGTAAGAGGCAACTAATGGGTAGGAGTCGAGAGGTGAAAAGTGTTTTTGTGTGTGTGCGTGTGTGTGCGTGTGTGCGTGCTTGTGTGTGTGAGTGTGTATGTGTCCGTTCGGCTTGCAGAGATAAGAATCCGGCCGAGGCAAGAATGCCCTGCTTGTTGTAAGTGGCGACTAATTGGTAGGAGTCGAGAGGTGAAGAGTGTATGTGTGTGTGTGCGTATGTGCGTGTGTGTGTGCGTGTGTGAGTGTGTGTGTCCAGTCGGCTCGCAGTGATAAGGACACGTCTGTGCCAAGAAGTCCCTGCCTGTCGTAAGCGGCGACTAATGCGTAGGAGTCGAGAGGTGAAGAGTGTATATGTGTAAGTGCGTTTGAGCGTGTGTGTGCGTGTGTGAGTGTGTGTGTGTCCGGCCGGCTCTCAGAGATAAGAACACGGCCGTGGCAAGAAGGCCCTGCCTGTCGTAAGAGGCGACTAATGGGTAGGAGTCGAGAGGTGAAGAGTGTATGTGTGTGTGAGTGTGCGTGTGTGTGCGTGTGTGAGTGTGTGTGTGTATTTGTGTGTGTGAGTGTGTGTGTGTCCAGTCGGCTCGCAGAGATAAGAACACGGCCGTGGCAAGAAGGCCCTGCCTGTCGTAAGAGGCGTCTAATGGGTAGGAGTCGAGAGGTGAAGAGTGTATTTGTGTGTGAGTGTGCGTGTGTGCCTGTGTGTGCGTGTGTGAGTGTGTGTGTGTATTTGTGTTTGTGAGTGTGTGTGTCCAGTCGGCTCGCAGAGATAAGAACACGGCCGTGGCAAGAAGGCCCTGCCTGTCGTAAGGAGGCGACTAGAGGGTAGGAGTCGAGTGGTGAAGAGTGTATATGTGTGTGCGTATGTGCGTGTGTGTGCGTGTGAGAGTGTGTGTGTATATGTGTGTGTGTCCATTCGGCTTGCAGAGATAAGAGCACGACCAAGGCAAGAAGGCCCTGCCTATCGTAAGAGCCGACCAATAGGTAGGAGTCAAGAGGTGAAGAGTATATGTGTGTGTGTGTGCGTGTGTGCGTGTGTGTGTGAGTATGTGTGTGTATGTGTGTGTGTATGTGTGTGTATCCCTTCGGCTCGCAGAGATAAGCCTACGTCCGTGGCAAGAAGGCCATGCTTGCTGTAAGGAGCGACTAATGGGTAGGAGTCGAGAGGTGAAGCGTGTATGAGTGTGTATGTGTGTATGTGTGCAAGTGTGTGTGTGTGTGTGTCCGTTCGGTTTGCAGAGATAGGTAATCGTCCGTGGCAAGAAGGCCCTGCCTGTCTTAAGAGGCGACTAATGAATAGGAGCCGAGAGGTGAAGAGTGTGTGCGTGTGCGTGTGCGTGCGTGTGCGTGTGTAAGTGTTTGTGTATGTGTGTGTGTCTGTTTGGCTTGCAGAGATAAGAATACGGCCAAGGCAAGAAGGCCCTGCCTCTTGTAATGGGCGACTAATAAATAGGAGTCGAGAGGTGGAGAGTGTAAGTGTGTGTGTGCGTGTGTGCGTGTGTGTGCGTGTGTGAGTATGTGTGTGTGTTAGTTCGGCTTGCAGAAATAAGAACACGACCGAGGCAAGCAGGCCCTGCCTATCGTAAGAGGCGACTAATAGGTAGGAGTCGAAAAGTGAAGAGTGTATGTGTGTGTGTGCGTGTGTGCGTGTGTGTGTGTGCGTGTGTGAGTATGTGTGTGTGTCTGTTTGGCTTGCAGAGATAAGAATACGGCCGAGGCAAGAAGGCCTTTCCTCTTGTAAGGGGCGACTAATAGGTAGGATTAGAGAGGTGAAGAATGTATGTGTGTGTGCGTGTGTGCGTGTTTGTGTGTGTGTGAGTGTATGTGTGTGTGCGTGTATGCGTGCGTGTGTGCGTGTGTGTGTGTGTGAGTGTGTGTGTGTATGTGTGTGTGTGTGTGTCCCTTCGCTCGCAGAGATAAGAAAAAAGCGGTGGCAAGAAGGCCATGCCTGTCGTAAGAGGCGACTAATGGATAGGAGTCGAGAGGTGGAGAGTGTGTGCGTGTGCGTGTGCGTGTGCGTGTGCGTGTGTGTGTGTGCGTGTGTGTGTGTGTGTGTGTCCGTTTGGCTTGCAGAGATAAGAACACGGCCGTGGCAAGATGTCCCTGCCTGTCGTAAAAGGAGAATAATGGGTAGGAGTCGAGAGGTGAAGAGTGTATGTGTGTGTGTGTGTGCGTGTGTGCGTGCGTGTGTTAGTGTGTGTGTGTATGTGTGTGTGTCAGTGTGTGTGTGTGTCCTGTCGGCTCGCAGAGATGAGAACACGGCCGTGGCAAGAAGGCACTGCCTGTCGTTAAGAGGCGACTAACGGGTAGTAGTCGAGAGGTGAAGAGTGTATGTGTGTGTCTGTGCGTGTGTGTGTGTGTGTGTGCGTGTGTGTGTGTATGTGTGTGTGTCTGTTTGGCTTGCAAAGATAAGAATACGGCCGAGGCAAGAAGGCCTTGCCTCTTGTAAGGGGCGACTAATAAGTAGGAGTCGAGAGGTGAAGAGTGTATGTGTGTATGCGTGTGTGCGTGTGTGTGCGTGTGTGAGTATGTGTGTGTGTTAGTTCGGCTTGCAGAGATAAGAGCACGACCGAGGCAAGAAAGCCCTGCCTATCGTAAGAGGCGACTAATAGGTAGGAGTCAAGAGGTGAAGAGTGTATGTGTGTGTGTGCGTGTGTGTGCGTGTGAGCGTGCGTGTGTGTGTGAGTGTGTGTGTGTGTGTCCGTTCGGCTTGCAGGGATAAGAATACGGCCGAGGCAAGAAGGCACTGCCTGTCGTAAGTGGCGACTAATTGGTAGGAGTCGAGAGGTGAAGAGTGTATGTGTGTGTGTGCGTGTTTGCGTGTGTGTGCGTGTGTGCGTGCGTGTGTGTGTGAGTGTGTGTGTGTCCGTTCGGCTTGCAGAGATAAGAATACGGCCGAAACAAGAAGGCCCTGCCTGTCGTAAGTGGCGACTAATGGGTAGGAGTCGAGAGGTGAAGAGTGTATGTGTGTGTGTGTGCGTGTGTGCGTGTATGTGTGCGTGTGTGAGTGTGTGTGTCCGGTCGGCTCGCAGTGATAAGGACACGTCCGTGCCAAGAAGGCCCTGCCTGTCGTAAGCGGCAACTAATTGGTAGGAGTCGAAAGGTGAAAAGTGTTTTTGTGTGTGTGCGTGTGTGTGCGTGTGTGCGTGCTTGTGTGTGTGAGTGTGTATGTGTCCGTTCGGCTTGCAGAGATAAGAATACGGCCGAGGCAAGAAGGCCCTGCCTGTCGTAAGTGGCGACTTATTGGTAGGAGTCGAGAGGTGAAGAGTGTATGTGTGTGTGTGTGCGTGTGTGGGTGTGTGTGTGTTTGTGCGTGTGTAAGTGTGTGTGTGTATGTATGTGTGTGTCCATTCGGCTCGCAGAGATTAGAATACGGCCGAGGCAAGAAGGCCATGCCTGTCGTAAGAGGCAACTAATGGGTAGGAGTCGAGAGGTGAAAAGTGTTTTTGTGTGTGTGCATGTGTGTGTGAGTGTGTATGTGTCCGTTCGGCTTGCAGAGATAAGAATACGGCCGAGGCAAGAATGCCCTGCCTGTCGTAAGTGGCGACTAATTGGTAGGAGTCGAGAGGTGAAGAGTGTATATGTGTGTGTGCGTGTGTGCGTGGGTGTGTGCGTGTGTGAGTGTGTGTGTCCGGTCGGCTCGCAGTGATAAGGACACGTCCGTGCCAAGAAGGCCCTGCCTGTCGTAAGCGGCGACTAATGCGTAGAAGTCGAGAGGTGAAGAGTGTATGTGTGTAAGTGCGTGTGAGCGTGTGTGTGCGTGTGTGAGTGTGTGTGTGTGTCCGGTCGGCTCTCAGATATAAGAACACGGCCGTGGCAAGAAGGCCCTGCCTGTCGTAATAGGCGACTAATGGGTAGGGGTCGAGAGGTAAAGAGTGTATGTGTGTGTGAGTGTGCGTGTGTGTGCGTGTGTGAGTGTGTGTGTGTATTTGTGTGTGAGTGTGTGTGTGTCCAGTCGGCTCGCAGAGATAAGAACACGGCCGTGGCAAGAAGGCCCTGCCTGTCGTAAGAGGCGACTAATGGGTAGGAGTCGAGAGGTGAAGAGTGTATTTGTGTGTGAGTGTGCGTGTGTGCGTGTGTGTGCGTGTGTGAGTGTGTGTGTGTGTATTTATGTGTGTGAGTGTGTGTGTCCAGTCGGCTCGCAGAGAAAAGAACACGGTCGTGGCAAGAAGGCCCTGCCTATCGTAAGAGCCGACTAATAGGTAGGAGTCAAGAGGTGAAGAGTGTATGTGTGTGTGTGCGTGTGTGCGTGTGTGTGAGTATGTGTGTGTATGTGTGTGTGTATGTGTGTGTGTATCCCTTCGGCTCGCAGAGATAAGCATACGTCCGTGGCAAGAAGGCCATGCTTGCTGTAAGGAGCGACTAATGGGTAGGAGTCGAGAGGTGAAGCGTGTATGTGTGTGTGTGTGTATGTGTGCAAGTGTGTGTGTATGTGTGTCCGTTCGGTTTGCAGAGATAGGTGTACGTCCGTGGCAAGAAGGCCCTGCCTGTCTTAAGAGGCGACTAATGGATAGGAGTCGAGAGGTGGAGAGTGTGTGCGTGTGCGTGTGCGTGTGCGTGTGCGTGTGCGTGTGCGTGTGCGTGTGCGTGTGCGTGTGCGTGTGTGTGTGTGTGTGAGTGTATGTGTGTGTGCGTGTATGCGTGCGTGTGTGCGTGTGTGTGTGTGAGTGTGTGTGTGTATGTGTGTGTGTGTGTGTGTGTCCCTTCGCTCGCAGAGATAAGAAAAAAGCGGTGGCAAGAAGGCCATGCCTGTCGTAAGAGGCGACTAATGGATAGGAGTCGAGAGGTGGAGAGTGTGTGCGTGTGCGTGTGCGTGTGCGTGTGCGTGTGCGTGTGTGTGTGTGCGTGTGTGTGTGTGTCCGTTTGGCTTGCAGAGATAAGAACACGGCTGTTGCAAGAAGTCCCTGCCTATCGTAAGAGGAGAATAATGGGTAGGAGTCGAGAGGTGAAGAGTGTATGTGTGTGTGTGCGTGTGTGCGTGCGTGTGTGAGTGTGTGTGTGTATGTGTGTGTGTCAGTGTGTGTGTGTGTCCGGTCGGCTAGCAGAGATGAGAACACGGCCGTGGCAAGAAGGCACTCCCTGTCGTTAAGAGGCGACTAATGGGTAGGAGTCGAGAGGTGAAGAGTGTATGTGTGTGTGTGCGTGTGTGTGTGTGCGTGTGAGCGTGCGTGTGTGTGTGAGTGTGTGTGTGTCCGTTCGGCTTGCAGAGATAAGAATACGGCCGAGGCAAGAAGGCACTGCCTGTCGTAAGTGGCGACTAATTGGTAGGAGTCGAGAGGTGAAGAGTGTATGTGTGTGTGTGCGTGTGTGCGTGTGTGCGTGTGTGTGCGTGTGTGTGTGTATGTGTGTGTGTCTGTTTGGCTTGCAGAGATAAGAATACGGCCGTGGCAAGAAGGCCCTGACTGTCGTAAGAGGCGACTAATGGGTAGGAGTCGAGAGGTGAAGAGTGTATGTGTGTGTGTGTGTGTGTGCGTTTGTTTGCGTGTGTGCGTGTGTGTGTGCGTGTGTGAGTGTGTGTGTCCGGTCGGCTCGCAGTGATAAGGACACGTCTGTGCCAAGAAGGCCCTGCCTGTCGTAAGCGGCGACTAATGGGTAGGAGTCGAGAGGTGAAGAGTGCATATGTGTAAGTGCGTGTGAGCGTGTGTGTGCGTGTGTGAGTGTGTGTGTATGTCCGGTCGGCTCTCAGAGATAAGAACACGGCCGTGGCAAGAAGGCCCTGCCTGTCGTAAGAGGCGACTAATGGGTAGGAGTCGAGAGGTGAAGAGTGTATGTGTGTGTGAGTGTGCGTGTGTGTGCGTGTGTGAATGTGTGTGTGTATTTGTGTGTGTGAGTGTGTGTGTGTCCAGTCGGCTCGCAGAGATAAGAACACGGCCGTGGCAAGAAGGCCCTGCCTGTCGTAAGAAGCGACTAATGGGTAGGAGTCGAGAGGTGAAGAGTGTATTTGTGTGTAAGTGTGCGTGTGTGTGCGTGTGTGTGTATTTGTGTGTGTGAGTGTGTGTGTCTAGTCGGCTCGCAGAGATAAGAACACGGCCGTGGCAAGAAGGCCCTGCCTGTCGTAAGAGGCGACTAATGGGTAGGAGTCGAGTGGTAAAGAGTGTATATGTGTGTGCGTATGTGCGTGTGTGTGCGTGTGAGAGTGCGTGTGTTTGTGTGTGCGTGTGTGTGTGTGTCCGTTCCGCTTGCAGAGATAAGAATACAACCGAGGCAAGAAGGCCCTGCCTCTTGTAAGGGGCGACTAATAAGTAGGAGTCGAGAGGTGAAGAGTGTATGTGTGTATGAATGTGTGCGTGTGTGTGCGTGTGTGAGTATGTGTGTATGTCCGGTCGGCTCTCAGAGATAAGAACACGGCCGTGGCAAGAAGGCCCTGCCTGTCGTAAGAGGCGACTAATGGGTAGGAGTCGAGAGGTGAAGAGTGTATGTGTGTGTGAGTGTGCGTGTGTGTGCGTGTGTGAATGTGTGTGTGTATTTGTGTGTGTGAGTGTGTGTGTGTCCAGTCGGCTCGCAGAGATAAGAACACGGCCGTGGCAAGAAGGCCCTGCCTGTCGTAAGAGGCGACTAATGGGTAGGAGTCGAGAGGTGAAGAGTGTATTTGTGTGTAAGTGTGCGTGTGTGTGCGTGTGTGTGTATTTGTGTGTGTGAGTGTGTGTGTCTAGTCGGCTCGCAGAGATAAGAACACGGCCGTGGCAAGAAGGCCCTGCCTGTCGTAAGAGGCGACTAATGGGTAGGAGTCGAGTGGTAAAGAGTGTATATGTGTGTGCGTATGTGCGTGTGTGTGCCTGTGAGAGTGCGTGTGTTTGTGTGTGCGTGTGTGTGTGTGTCCGTTCCGCTTGCAGAGATAAGAATACAACCGAGGCAAGAAGGCCCTGCCTCTTGTAAGGGGCGACTAATAAGTAGGAGTCGAGAGGTGAAGAGTGTATGTGTGTATGAATGTGTGCGTGTGTATGCGTGTGTGAGTATGTGTGTGTGTTAGTTCGGCTTGCAGAGATAAGAGCACGACCGAGGCAAGAAGGCCCTGCCTATCGTAAGAGGCGACTAATGGGTAGGAGTCGAGAGGTGAAGAGGGTACGTGAGTGTGTGCGTGTGTAGGTGTGTGTGTGTTTGTGCGTGTGTAAGTGTGTGTGTGTATGTTTGTGTGTGTCCATTCGGCTCGCAGAGATTAGAATACGGCAGAGGCAAGAAGGCCATGCCTGTCTTTAGAGGCGACTAATGGGTAGGAGTCGAGAGGTGAAGAGTGTATTTGTGTGTGTGCGTGTGTGCGTGCGTGTGTGTGTGAGTGTGTATGTGTCCGTTCGGCTTGCAGAGATAAGAATACGGCCGAGGCAAGAAGGCCCTGCCTGTCGTAAGTGGCGACTAATTGGTAGGAGTCGAGAGGTGAAAAGTGTTTTTGTGTGTGTGCGTGTGTGTGCGTGTGTGCGTGCTTGTGTGTGTGAGTGTGCATGTGTCCGTTCGGCTTGCAGAGATAAAAATACGGCCAAGGCAAGAAGGCCCTGCCTGTCGTAAGTGGCGACTAATTGGTAGGAGTCGAGAGGTGAAGAGTGTATGTGTGTGTGTGTGCGTGTGTGGGTGTGTGTGTGTGTTTGTGCGTGTGTAAGTGTGTGTGTGTATGTATGTGTGTGTCCATTCGGCTCGCAGAGATTAGAATACGGCCAAGGCAAGAAGGCCCTGCCTGTCGTAAGTGGCGACTAATTGGTAGGAGTCGAGAGGTGAAAAGTGTTTTTGTGTGTGTGCGTGTGTGTGCGTGTGTGCGTGCTTGTGTGTGTGAGTGTGTATGTGTCCGTTCGGCTTGCAGTGATAAGAATACGGCCGAGGCAAGAAGGCCCTGCCTGTCGTAAGTGGCGACTAATTGGTAGGAGTCGAGAGGTGAAAAGTGTTTTTGTGTGTGTGCGTGTGTGTGCGTGTGTGTGTGAGTGTGTATGTGTCCGTTCGGCTTGCAGTGATAAGAATACGGCCGAGGCAAGAAGGCCCTGCCTGTCGTAAGTGGCGACTAATTGGTAGGAGTCGAGAGGTGAAAAGTGTTTTTGTGTGTGTGCGTGTGTGTGCGTGTGTGCGTGCTTGTGTGTGTGAGTGTGTATGTGTCCGTTCGGCTTGCAGAGATAAGAATACGGCCGAGGCAAGAAGGCCGTGCCTGTCGTAAGTGGCGACTAATTGGTAGGAGTCGAGAGGTGAAGAGTGTATGTGTGTGTGTGTGCGTGTGTGGGTGTGTGTGTGTGTTTGTGCGTGTGTAAGTGTGTGTGTGTATGTATGTGTGTGTCCATTCGGCTCGCAGAGATTAGAATACGGCCGAGGCAAGAAGGCCATGCCTGTCGTAAGAGGCAACTAATGGGTAGGAGTCGAGAGGTGAAAAGTGTTTTTGTGTGTGTGCGTGTGTGTGCGTGTGTGCGTGCTTGTGTGTGTGAGTGTGTATGTGTCCGTTCGGCTTGCAGAGATAAGAATCCGGCCGAGGCAAGAATGCCCTGCTTGTTGTAAGTGGCGACTAATTGGTAGGAGTCGAGAGGTGAAGAGTGTATGTGTGTGTGTGCGTATGTGCGTGTGTGTGTGTGCGTGTGTGAGTGTGTGTGTCCAGTCGGCTCGCAGTGATAAGGACACGTCTGTGCCAAGAAGTCCCTGCCTGTCGTAAGCGGCGACTAATGCGTAGGAGTCGAGAGGTGAAGAGTGTATATGTGTAAGTGCGTTTGAGCGTGTGTGTGCGTGTGTGAGTGTGTGTGTGTGTCCGGTCGGCTCTCAGAGATAAGAACACGGCCGTGGCAAGAAGGCCCTGCCTGTCGTAAGAGGCGACTAATGGGTAGGAGTCGAGAGGTGAAGAGTGTATGTGTGTGTGAGTGTGCGTGTGTGTGCGTGTGTGAGTGTGTGTGTGTATTTGTGTGTGTGAGTGTGTGTGTGTCCAGTCGGCTCGCAGAGATAAGAACACGGCCGTGGCAAGAAGGCCCTGCCTGTCGTAAGAGGCGTCTAATGGGTAGGAGTCGAGAGGTGAAGAGTGTATTTGTGTGTGAGTGTGCGTGTGTGCCTGTGTGTGCGTGTGTGAGTGTGTGTGTGTATTTGTGTGTGTGAGTGTGTGTGTCCAGTCGGCTCGCAGAGATAAGAACACGGCCGTGGCAAAAAGGCCCTGCCTGTCGTAAGGAGGCGACTAGAGGGTAGGAGTCGAGTGGTGAAGAGTGTATATGTGTGTGCGTATGTGCGCGTGTGTGCGTGTGAGAGTGTGTGTGTATATGTGTGTGTGTCCATTCGGCTTGCAGAGATAAGAGCACGACCAAGGCAAGAAGGCCCTGCCTATCGTAAGAGCCGACTAATAGGTAGGAGTCAAGAGGTGAAGAGTATACGTGTGTGTGTGTGCGTGTGTGCGTGTGTGTGTGAGTATGTGTGTGTATGTGTGTATGTATGTGTGTGTATCCCTTCGGCTCGCAGAGATAAGCATACGTCCGTGGCAAGAAGGCCATGCTTGCTGTAAGGAGCGACTAATGGGTAGGAGTCGAGAGGTGAAGCGTGTATGTGTGTGTATGTGTGCATGTGTGCAAGTGTGTGTGTGTGTGTCCGTTCGGTTTGCAGAGATAGGTAATCGTCCGTGGCAAGAAGGCCCTGCCTGTCTTAAGAGGCGACTAATGAATAGGAGTCGAGAGGTGAAGAGTGTGTGCGTGTGCGTGTGCGTGCGTGTGCGTGTGTAAGTGTTTGTGTATGTGTGTGTGTCTGTTTGGCTTGCAGAGATAAGAATACGGCCAAGGCAAGAAGGCCCTGCCTCTTGTAATGGGCGACTAATAAGTAGGAGTCGAGAGGTGGAGAGTGTAAGTGTGTGTGTGCGTGTGTGCGTGTGTGTGCGTGTGTGAGTATGTGTGTGTGTTAGTTCGGCTTGCAGAAATAAGAACACGACCGAGGCAAGCAGGCCCTGCCTATCGTAAGAGGCGACTAATAGGTAGGAGTCGAGAGGTGAAGAGTGTATGTGTGTGTGTGCGTGTGTGCGTGTGTGTGTGCGTGTGTGAGTATGTGTGTGTCTGTTTGGCTTGCAGAGATAAGAATACGGTCAAGGCAAGAAGGCCTTTCCTCTTGTAAGGGGCGACTAATAGGTAGGATTAGAGAGGTGAAGAATGTATGTGTGTGTGCGTGTGTGCGTGTTTGTGTGTGTGTGAGTGTATGTGTGTGTGCGTGTATGCGTGCGTGTGTGCGTGTGTGTGTGTGAGTGTGTGTGTGTATGTGTGTGTGTGTGTGTCCCTTCGCTCGCAGAGATAAGAAAAAAGCGGTGGCAAGAAGGCCATGCCTGTCGTAAGAGGCGACTAATGGATAGGAGTCGAGAGGTGGAGAGTGTGTGCTTGTGCGTGTGCGTGTGCGTGTGCGTGTGTGTGTGTGTGCGTGTGTGTGTGTGTGTCCGTTTGGCTTGCAGAGATAAGAACACGGTTGTGGCAAGATGTCCCTGCCTGTCGTAAGAGGAGAATAATGGGTAGGAGTCGAGAGGTGAAGAGTGTATGTGTGTGTGTGTGTGCGTGTGTGCGTGCGTGTGTTAGTGTGTGTGTGTATGTGTGTGTGTCAGTGTGTGTGTGTCCGGTCGGCTCGCAGAGATGAGAACACGGCCGTGGCAAGAAGGCACTGCCTGTCGTTAAGAGGCGACTAACGGGTAGTAGTCGAGAGGTGAAGAGTGTATGTGTGTGTGTGTGCGTGTGTGCGTGTGTGTGCGTGTGTGTGTGTATGTGTGTGTGTCTGTTTGGCTTGCAGAGATAAGAATACGGCCGAGGCAAGAAGGCCTTGCCTCTTGTAAGGGGCGACTAATAAGTAGGAGTCGAGAGGTGAAGAGTATATGTGTGTATGCGTGTGTGCGTGTGTGTGCGTGTGTGAGTATGTGTGTGTGTTAGTTCGGCTTGCAGAGATAAGAGCACGACCGAGGCAAGAAAGCCCTGCCTATCGTAAGAGGCGACTAATAGGTAGGAGTCGAGAGGTGAAGAGTGTATGTGTGTGTGTGCGTGTGTGCGTGTGTGTGCGTGTGAGCGTGCGTGTGTGTGTGAGTGTGTGTGTGTCCGTTCGGCTTGCAGGGATAAGAATACGGCCGAGGCAAGAAGGCACTGCCTGTCGTAAGTGGCGACTAATTGGTAGGAGTCGAGAGGTGAAGAGTGTATGTGTGTGTGTGTGCGTGTGTAAGTGTGTGTGTGTTTGTGCGTGTGTAAGTGTGTGTGTGTATGTATGTGTGTGTCCATTCGGCTCGCAGAGATTAGAATACGGCCGAGGCAAGAAGGCCATGCCTGTCGTAAGAGGCAACTAATGGGTAGGAGTCGAGAGGTGAAAAGTGTTTTTGTGTGTGTGCATGTGTGTGTGAGTGTGTATGTGTCCGTTCGGCTTGCAGAGATAAGAATACGCCCGAGGCAAGAATGCCCTGCCTGTCGTAAGTGGCGACTAATTGGTAGGAGTCGAGAGGTGAAGAGTGTATGTGTGTGTGTGCGTGTGTGCGTGGGTGTGTGCGTGTGTGAGTGTGTGTGTCCGGTCGGCTCGCAGTGATAAGGACACGTCCGTGCCAAGAAGGCCCTGCCTGTCGTAAGCGGCGACTAATGCGTAGGAGTCGAGAGGTGAAGAGTGTATGTGTGTAAGTGCGTGTGAGCGTGTGTGTGCGTGTGTGAGTGTGTGTGTGTGTCCGGTCGGCTCTGAGATATAAGAACACGGCCGTGGCAAGAAGGCCCTGCCTGTCGTAATAGGCGACTAATGGGTAGGGGTCGAGAGGTGAAGAGTGTATGTGTGTGTGAGTGTGCGTGTGTGTGCGTGTGTGAGTGTGTGTGTGTATTTGTGTGTGAGTGTGTGTGTGTCCAGTCGGCTCGCAGAGATAAGAACACGGCCGTGGCAAGAAGGCCCTGCCTGTCGTAAGAGGCGACTAATGGGTAGGAGTCGAGAGGTGAAGAGTGTATTTGTGTGTGAGTGTGCGTGTGTGCGTGTGTGTGCGTGTGTGAGTGTGTGTGTGTGTATTTATGTGTGTGAGTGTGTGTGTCCAGTCGGCTCGCAGAGATAAGAACACGGCCGTGGCAAGAAGGCCCTGCCTATCGTAAGAGCCGACTAATAGGTAGGAGTCAAGAGGTGAAGAGTGTATGTGTGTGTGTGCGTGTGTGCGTGTGTGTGAGTATGTGTGTGTATGTGTGTGTGTATGTGTGTGTGTATCCCTTCGGCTCGCAGAGATAAGCATACGTCCGTGGCAAGAAGGCCATGCTTGCTGTAAGGAGCGACTAATGGGTAGGAGTCGAGAGGTGAAGCGTGTATGTGTGTGTGTGTATGTGTGCAAGTGTGTGTGTATGTGTGTCCGTTCGGTTTGCAGAGATAGGTGTACGTCCGTGGCAAGAAGGCCCTGCCTGTCTTAAGAGGCGACTAATGGATAGGAGTCGAGAGGTGGAGAGTGTGTGCGTGTGCGTGTGCGTGTGCGTGTGCGTGTGCGTGTGCGTGTGCGTGTGCGTGTGTGTGTGTGTGTGAGTGTATGTGTGTGTGCGTGTATGCGTGCGTGTGTGCGTGTGTGTGTGTGTGAGTGTGTGTGTGTATGTGTGTGTGTGTGTGTCCCTTCGCTCGCAGAGATAAGAAAAAAGCGGTGGCAAGAAGGCCATGCCTGTCGTAAGAGGCGACTAATGGATAGGAGTCGAGAGGTGGAGAGTGTGTGCGTGTGCGTGTGCGTGTGCGTGTGCGTGTGCGTGTGCGTGTGCGTGTGTGTGTGTGTGTGAGTGTATGTGTGTGTGCGTGTATGCGTGCGTGTGTGCGTGTGTGTGTGTGAGTGTGTGTGTATGTGTGTGTGTGTGTCCCTTCGCTCGCAGAGATAAGAAAAAAGCGGTGGCAAGAAGGCCATGCCTGTCGTAAGAGGCGACTAATGGATAGGAGTCGAGAGGTGGAGAGTGTGTGCGTGTGCGTGTGCGTGTGCGTGTGCGTGTGTGTGTGTCAGTGTGTGTGTGTGTCCGGTCGGCTCGCAGAGATGAGAACACGGCCGTGGCAAGAAGGCACTGCTTGTCGTTAAGAGGCGACTAATGGGTAGGAGTCGAGAGGTGAAGAGTGTATGTGTGTGTGTGTGCGTGTGTGTGTGTGCGTGTGAGCGTGCGTGTGTGTGTGAGTGTGTGTGTGTCCGTTCGGCTTACAGAGATAAGAATACGGCCTAGGCAAGAAGGCACTGCCTGTCGTAAGTGGCGACTAATTGGTAGGAGTCGAGAGGTGAAGAGTGTATGTGTGTGTGCGTGTGTGCGTGTGTGTGCGTGTGTGTGTATGTGTGTGTGTCTGTTTGGCTTGCAGAGATAAGAATACGGCCGAGGCAAGAAGGCCTTGCCTCTTGTAAGGGGCGACTAATAAGTAGGAGTCGAGAGGTGAAGAGTGTATGTGTGTATGCGTGTGTGCGTGTGTGTGCGTGTGTATGTGTGTGTGTTAGTTCGGCTTGCAGAGATAAGAGCACGACCGAGGCAAGAAAGCCCTGTCTATCATAAGAGGCGACTAATAGGTAGGAGTCGAGAGGTGAAGAGTGTATGTGTGTGTGTGCGTGTGTGTGTGTGTGTGTGTGTGTGCGTGTGAGCGTGCGTGTGTGTGTGAGTGTGTGTGTGTCCGTTCGGCTTGCAGAGATAAGAATACGGCCGAGGCAAGAAGGCACTGCCTGTCGTAAGTGGCGACTAATTGGTAGGAGTCGAGAGGTGAAGAGTGTATGTGTGTGTGTGCGTGTGTGCGTTTGTGTGCGTGTGTGCGTGCGTGTGTGTGTGAGTGTGTGTGTGTCCGTTCGGCTTGCAGAGATAAGAATACGGCCGAGGCAAGAAGGCCCTGCCTATCGTAAGTGGCGACTAATTGGTAGGAGTCGAGAAGTGAAGAATGTATGTGTGTGTGTGTGCGTGTGTGCGTGTATGTGTGCGTGTGTGAGTGTGTGTGTCCGGTCGGCTCGCAGAGATAAGAACACGTCCGTGCCAAGAAGGCCCTGCCTGTCGTAAGAGGCGACTAATGGGTAGGAGTCGAGAGGTGAAGAGTGTATTTGTGTGTGTGTGTGTGTGCGTGTGTGTGCGTGTGTGCGTGCGTGTGTGTGTGAGTGTGTATGTGTCCGTTCGGCTTGCAGAGATAAGAAAAAGGCCGAGGCAAGAAGGCCCTGCCTGTCGTAAGTGGCGACTAATTGGTAGGAGTCGAGAGGTGAAGAGTGTATGTGTGTGTGTGCGTGTGTGCATGTGTGTGCGTGTGTGCGTGCGTGTGTGTGTGAGTGTGTGTGTGTCCGTTCGGCTTGCAGAGATAAGAATACCGCTGAGGCAAGAAGGCCCTGCCTGTCGTAAGTGGCGACTAATTGGTAGGAGTCGAGAGGTGAAGAGTGTATGTGTGTGTGTGCGTGTGTGCGTGTGTGTGCGTGTGTGCGTGCGTGTGTGTGAGTGTGTGTGTGTCCGTTCGGCTTGCAGAGATAAGAATACGGCCGAGGCAAAAAGGCCGTGCCTGTCGTAAGCGGCGACTAATGCGTAGGAGTCGAGAGGTGAAGAGTGTATGTGTGTAAGTGCGTGTGTTTGTGTGTGTGCGTGTGTGAGTGTGTGTGTGTGTCCGGTCGGCTCGCAGAGATAAGAACACGGCCGTGGCAAGAAGGCCCTGCCTGTCGTAAGAGGCGGCTAATGGGTAGGAGTCGAGAGGTGAAGAGTGTATGTGTGTGTGTGTGTGTGAGTGTGCGGGTGTGTGCTTGTGTGAGTGTGTGTGTGTATTTGTGTGTGTGAGTGTGTGTGTGTCCAGTCGGCTCGCAGAGATAAGAACACGGCCGTGGCAAGAAGGCCCTGCCTGTCGTAAGAGGCGACTAATGGGTAGGAGTCGAGAGGTGAAGAGTGTATGTGTGTGTGAGTGTGCGTGTGTGCGTGTGTGTGCGTGTGTGAGTGTGTGTGTGTATTTGTGTGTGTGAGTGTGTGTGTCCAGTCGGCCCGCAGAGATAAGAACACGGCCGTGGCAAGAAGGCCCTGCCTGTCGTAAGAGGCGACTAATGGGTAGGGGTCGAGTGGTGAAGAGTGTATATGTGTGTGCGTATGTGCGTGTGTGTGCGTGTGAGAGTGTGTATGTGTGTGTGTGTCCGTTCGGCTTGCAGAGATAAGAGCACGACCGAGGCAAGAAGGCCCTGCCTATTCGTAACAGGCGACTAATAGGTAGGAGTCGAGAGGTGAAGAATGTATGTGTGTGTGCGTGTGTGTGTGTTTGTGTGTGTGTGAGTGTATGTGTGTGTTCGTGTGTGCGTGCGTGTGTGAGTATGTGTGTGTATGTGTGTATGTATGTGTGTGTGTATCCCTTCGGCTCGCAGAGATAAGAATACGTCCGTGGCAGGAAGGCCATGCTTGCTGTAAGGAGCGACTAATGGGTAGGAGTCTAGAGGTAAAGCGTGCATGTGTGTGTGTGTGTGTGTATGTGTGCAAGTGTGTGTGTGTGTGTCCGTTCGGCTCGCAGAGATAGGTATACGTACGTGGCAAGAAGGCCCTGCCTGTCTTAAAAGGCGACTAATGGATAGGAGTCGAGAGGTGGAGAGTGTGTGCGTGTGCGTGTGCGTGTGTGTGTACGTGTAAGTGTGTGTGTATGTGTGTGTTTCTGTTTGGCTTGCAGAGATATGATTACGGCCGAGGCAAGAAGGCCCTGCCTCTTGTAATGGGCGACTAATAAGTAGGAGTCGAGAGGTGAAGAGTGTATGTGTGTGTGTGCGTGTGTGCGTGTGTGTGTGCGTGTGTGAGTATGTGTGTGTGTCCGTTCGGCTTGCAGAGATAAGAACGCGGCCAAGGCAAGAAGGCCCTGCCTGTCGTAAGAGGCGACTAATAGGTAGGAGTCGAGAGGTGAAGAATGTATGTGTGTGTGCGTGTGTGCGTGTTTGTGTGTGTGTGGGTGTATGTGTGTGTGCGTGTGTGCGTGCGTGTGTGCGTGTGTGAGTATGTGTGTGTGTTAGTTCGGCTTGCAGAAATAAGAACACGACCGAGGCAAGAAGGCCCTGCCTATCGTAAGAGGCGGCTAATAGGTAGGAGTCGAGAGGTGAAGAGTGTATGTGTGTGTGTGCGTGTGTGCGTGTGTGTGTGCGTGTGTGAGTATGTGTGTGTGTCCGTTCGGCTTGCAGAGATAAGAACACGGCCAAGGCAAGAAGGCCCTGCCTGTCGTAAGAGGCGACTAATAGGTAGGAGTCGAGAGGTGAAGAATGTATGTGTGTGTGCGTGTGTGCGTGTGTGTGTGCGTGTGTGAGTATGTGTGTGTGTCCGTTCGTCTTGCAGAGATAAGAACACAGCCGAGGCAAGAAGGCCCTGCCTGTCGTGAGAGTCGAGTAATAGGTATGTGTGTGAGTGTCAGTGTGTGTGTGTGTCCGGTCGGCTCGCAGAGATGAGAACACGGCTGTGGCAAGAAGGCACTGCCTGTCGTTAAGAGGCGACTAATGGGTAGGAGTCGATAGGTGAAGGGTGTATGTGTGTGTGTGTGTCCGTGTGTGCGTGTGTGTGCGTGTGTGTGTGTGTATGTGTGTGTGTCTGTTTGGCTTGCAGAGATAAGAATACGGCCAAGGCAAGAAGGCACTGTCTCTTGTAAAGGGCGACTAATAAGTAGGAGTCGAGAGGTGAAGAGTGTATGTGTGTATGCGTGTGTGTGCGTGTGTGAGTATGTGTGTGTGTTAGTTCGGCTTGCAGAGATAAGAGCACGACCGAGGCAAGAAAGCCCTGCCTATCGTAAGAGGCGATTAATAGGTAGGAGTCGAGAGGTGAAGAGTGTATGTGTGTGTGTGCGTGTGTGTGCGTGTGAGCGTGCGTGTGTGTGTGAGTGTGTGTGTGTCCGTTCGGCTTGCAGAGATAAGAATACGGCCGAGGCAAGAAGGCCCTGCCTGTCGTAAGTGGCGACTAATTGGTAGGAGTCGAGAGGTGAAGAGTGTATGTGTGTGTGCGTGTGTGCGTGTGTGTGCGTGTGTGCGTGCGTGTGTTTGTGAGTGTGTGTGTGTCCGTTCGGCTTGCAGAGATAAGAATACGGCCGAGGCAAGAAGGCCCTGCCTGTCGTAAGCGGCGACTAATGCGTAGGAGTCGAGAGGTGAAGATTGTATGTGTGTAAGTGCGTGTGTTTGTGTGTGTGCGTGTGTGAGTGTGTGTGTGTCCGGTCGGCTCGCAGAGATAAGAACACGGCCGTGGCAAGAAGGCCCTGCCTGTTGTAAGAGGCGGCTAATGGGTAGGAGTCGAGAGGTGAAGAGTGTATGTGTGTGTGTGAGTGTGCGGGTGTGTGCGTGTGTAAGTGTGTGTGTGTATTTGTGTGTGTGAGTGTGTGTGTGTCCAGTCGGCTCGCAGAGATAAGAACACGGCCGTGGCAAGAAGACCCTGCCTGTCGTGAGAGGCGACTAATGGGTAGGAGTCGAGAGGTGAAGAGTGTATGTGTGTGTGAGTGTGCGTGTGTGCGTGTGTGTGCGTGTGTGAGTGTGTGTGTATTTGTGTGTGTGAGTGTGTGTGTCTAGTTGGCCTGCAGAGATAAGAACACGGCCATGGCAAGAAGGCCATGCCTGTCGTAAGAGGCGACTAATAAGTAGGAGTCGAGTGGTGAAGAGTGTATATGTGTGTGCGTATGTGCGTGTGTGTGCGTGTGAGAGTGTGTATGTGTGTGTGTGTCCGTTCGGCTTGCAGAGATAAGAGCACGACCGAGGCAAGAAGGCCCTGCCTATTCGTAAAAGGCGACTAATAGGTAGGAGTTGAGAGGTGAAGAATGTATGTGTGTGTGCGTGTGTGCGTGTTTGTGTGTGTGTGAGTGTATGTGTGTGTGCGTGTGTGCGTGCGTGTGTGAGTATGTGTGTGTGTGTGTATGTGTGTATGTATGTGTGTGTGTATCCCTTCGGCTCGCAGAGATAAAAATACGTCCGTGGCAGGAAGGCCATGCTTGCTGTAAGAAGCGACTAATGGGTAGGAGTCGAGAGGTGAGGCGTGCATGTGTGTGTGTGTGTATGTGTGCAAGTGTGTGTGTGTGTGTCCGTTCGGCTCGCAGAGATAGGTATACGTCTGTGGTAAGAAGGCCCTGCCTGTTTTAAGAGGCGACTAATGGATAGGAATCGAGAGGTGGAGAATGTGTGCGTGTGCGTGTGTGCGTGTGTGCGTGTGTGCCTGTGTGCGTGTGTTTGTGTGTGCGTGTGTGTGTGTATCCGTTCGGCTTGCAGAGATAAGAACACGGCCGTGGCAAAATGTCCCTGCCTGTCGTAAGAGGCGACTAATGGGTAGGAGTCGAGAGGTGAAGAGGGTACGTGAGGGTGTGCATGTGTGGGTGTGTGTGTGTTTGTGCGTGTGTAAGTGTGTGTGTATGTTTGTGTGTGTCCCTTCGGCTCGCAGAGATTAGAATACTGCAGAGTAATAAGTAGGAGTCGAGAGGTGAAGAGTGTATGTGTGTGTGTGCTTGTGTGCGTGTGTGTGTGCGTGTGTGAGTATGTGTGTGTGTTAGTTCGGCTTGCAGAAATAAGAACACGACCGAGGCAAGAAGGCCCTGCCTATCGTAAGAGGCGACTAATAGGTAGGAGTCGAGAGGTGAAAGTGTATGTTTGTGTGCGTGTGTGAGTATGTGTGTGTGTCCGTTCGGCTTGCAGTGATAAGAACACGGCCAAGGCAAGAAGGCACTGCCTATCGTAAGAGGCGACTAATAGGTAGGAGTCGAGAGGTGAAGAATGTATGTGTGTGTGCGTGTGTGCGTGTTTGTGTGCGTGTTTGTGTGTGTGTGAGTGTATGTGTGTGTGCGTGTGTGCGTGCGTGAGTGTGTGTGTGTTTGTGAGTGTGTGTGTATGTGTGTGTGTCCCTTCGGCTTGCAGAGATAAGAACACGGCCGAGGCAAGAAGGTCCTGCCTGTCGTGAGAGACGACTAATAGGTACGAGTCGAGAGGTGAAGAATGTATGTGTGTGTGCGTATGTGCGTGTTTGTGTGTGTGTGAGTGTATGTGTGTGTGCGTGTGTGCGTGCGTGTGTGCGTGTGTGTGTGTGAGTGTGTGTGTGTATGTGTGTGTCCGTTCGGCTTGCAGAGATAAGAACACGGCCGTGGCAAGAAGTACCTGCCTGTCGTAAGAGGAGAATAATGGGTAGGAGTCGAGAGGTAAAGAGTGTGTGTGTGTCCGTTCGGCTCGCAGAGAAGAACACGGCAGTGGCAAAAATCCCTGAATGTCGTAAGAGGCGACTAATGGGTAGGAGTCTAGAGGTGGAGCGTGTATGTGTGTGTGTGTGCGAGTGTGTGTGTGTGTGTCTGTTCGGCTCGCAGAGATAAGAATACGTCCGTGGCAAGAAGGCCCTGCCTGTCGTAAGAGCAGAATAATGGGTAGGAGTCAAGAGGTGAAGAGTGTATGTGTGTGTGTTTGTGTGCGTGTGTGCGTGCGTGTGTGAGTGTGTGTGTGAGTGTGTGTGTGTCAGTATGTGTGTGTGTGTCCGGTCGGCTCGCAGAGATATGAACACGGCCGTGGCAAGAAGGCTCTGCCTGTCGTAAGAGGAGAATAATGGCTAGGAGTCGAGAGGTAAAGAGTGTATGTGTGTGTGTGCGCGCGTGTGTGTGTGTATGTGTATGTGTGTGTGTGTGCGTGTCTCTTCTGCTCGCAGAGGTACGAATACGGCCGTGGCAAGAAGGCCATGCTTGCTGTAAGGAGCAACTAATGGGTAGGAGTCGCGAGTTGAAGAGTGTACCTGTGTGTGAGTGTGTGTGTGTGCGTGTGTGAGTGTATGTGTGTGTGTCCGTTCGGCTTGCAGAGATAAGAATACAGCCGTGGCAAGAAGGCCCTGCCTGTCGTTTAGAAGAGTTTAGGTGTGTGTGTGTGTGTGTCTGTATGGCTCGCAGAGGTAAAAACACGGCCGTGGCAAAAAAGCCCTGCCTGTCGTAAGAGGCGACTAATGGGTAGGAGTCGAGAGGTGAAGAGTGTATGTGTGTGTGTGTGTGCGTGTGTGTGTGAGTGTGTGTGTGTGTGCGTGTGTGAGTGTGTGTGTATGTATGTGTGTCCGTTCGGCCTGCAGAGATAAGAATACAGCCGAGGCAAGAAGGCCCTGCCTGTCGTAAGGTGCGAGTAATAGGTAGGAGTCGAGAGGTGAAGAGTGTAGGTGTGTGTGTGTGTGAGTGTGTATGTGTGTCTGTATGGCTCGCAAAGATAAGAACACGGCCGTGGCAAAAAGGCCCTGCCTGTCGAAAGAGGCGACTAATGGGTAGGAGTGGAGAGGTGAAGAGTTTATGTGTGTGTCTCTATGTTCATGTGTGTGTGCGAGTGTGTGTATGTATGTTTGTCCGTTCGGCTTGCAGAGATAAGAACACAGCCGAGGCAAGAAGGCCCTGCCTGTCGTGAGGGGCGAGTAATAGGTAAGAGTCGAGAGGTGAAGTGTTTAGGTGTGTGTGTGTGTGTGAGTGTGTGTGTGTGTGTGTCTGTATGGCTCGCAGAGATAAAAACACGGCCGTGGCAAAAAGGCCCTGCCTGTCGTAAGAGACGACTAATGGGTAGGCGTCGAGAGGTGAAGAGTGTATGTGTGTGTGTGTGTGCGTGTGTGCGTGTGTGAGTGTGTGTGTGTGTCCGTTGGCTCGCAGAGATAAGAATACGGCCGTGGCAAGAAGCCCTGCCTGTCGTAAGAGGCGACTAATGGGTAGGAGTCGAGAGGTGAAGAGTGTATGTGTGTGTCTGTGTGTGCGTGTGTGTGTGAGTGTGTGTGTGTGTGCGTGTGTGAGTGTGTGTGTATGTATGTGTGTCCGTTCGGCCTGCATAGGTAAGAATACAGCCGAGGCAAGAAGGCCCTGCCTGTCGTAAGGTGCGAGTAATAGGTAGGAGTCGAGAGGTGAAGAGTGTAGGTGTGTGTGTGTGTGTGTGAATGTGTATGTGTGTCTGTATGGCTCGCAAAGATAAGAACACGGCCGTGGCAAAAAGGCTCTGCCTGTCGAAAGAGGCGTATAATGGGTAGGAGTGGAGAGGTGAAGAATTTATGTGTGTGTGTGTGTGTGTGTGTGTGTGCATGTGTGTGTGTGTGTCCGTTCGGCTCGCAGAGATAAGAATACGGCCGTGGCAAGAAGGCCTTATCTGTCGTAGGAGGCGACTAATGGGTAGGAGTCGAAAGGTGAAGAGTGTATGTGTGTGTGTGTGCGTGTGTGTGTGTGTGAGGGTGTGTGTGTGTGTGCGTGTGTGAGTGTGTGTGTATGTATGTGTGTCCGTTCGGCCTGCAGAGATAAGAATACAGCCGAGGCAAGAAGGCCCTGCCTGTCGTAAGGGGCGAGTAATAGGTAGGAGTCGAGAGGTGAAGAGTGTATGTGTGTGTGTGCGTGTGTGCGTGTGTGTGGTGTGTGAGTGTGTGTGTGTATTTGTGTGTGTGAGTGTGTGTGTGTCCAGTAGGCTCGCAAAGATAAGAACACGGCCGTGGCAAGAAGGCCCTGCCTGTCGTCAGAGGCGACTAATGGGTAGGAGTCGAGTGCTGAAGAGTGTATATGTGTGTGTGTGCGTGTGTGCGTGTGTGTGCGTGTGTGAGTGTGTGTGTATGTTTGTGTGTGTGTGTGTGTCCGTTTGGATTGCAGAGATAAGAATACGGCCAAGGCAAGAAGACCCTGCCTTTTGTAAGGGGCGACTAATAGGTAGGAGACGAGAGGTGAAGAGTGTATGTGTGTATGCGTGTGTGCGTGTGTGTGTGTGCGTGTGTGAGTATGTGTGTGTGTGTCCGTTTGGCTTGCAGAGATAAGAATACGGCCGAGGCAAGAAGGCCCTGCCTCTTGTAAGGGGCGACTAATAGGTAGGAGTCGAGAGGTGAAGAGTGTATGTGTGCGTGCGTGTGTGCGTGTGTGTGTGTGTGTATGTGTATGTGTGTCCCTTTGGCTCGCAGAGATAAGAAATCAGCGGTTTCAAGAAGGCCATGCCTGTCGTAAGAGGTGACTAATGGGTAGGAGTCGAGAGGTGAAGAGTGTATGTGTCTGTGTGTATGTGTGTGTGTGTCCGTTTGGCTTGCAGAGATAAGAATACGGCCGAGGCAAGAAGACCCTGCCTGTCTTAAGAGGCGACTAATGGATAGGAGTCGAGAGGTGAAGAGTGTATGTGTGTGTGCGCGCGTGTGTGTGTGTGTGCCTGTGTGCGTGTGTTTGTCTGTGCGTGTGTGTGTGTGTCCGTTCGGCTCGCAGAGATAAGAATACGTCCGTGGCAAGAAGGCCCTGCCTGTCTTAAGAGGCGACTAATGGATAGGAATCGAGAGGTGGAGAGTGTGTGCGTGTGCGTGTGCGTTTGCGTGTGTGCGTTTGTGCCTGTGTGCGTGTGTTTGTGTGTGCGTGTGTGTGTGTGTCCGTTCGGCTTGCAGAGATAAGAACACGGCCGTGGCAAGAAGTCCCTGCCTGTCGTAAGAGGAGAATAATGGGTAGAAGTCGAGAGGTGAATAGTGTATTTGTGCTTGCGTGTGTGTGTTTGTGTGTGAGTGTGTGTGTGTGTGTCCGTTCGGCTCGCAGAGATAAGAATGCGTTCGTTGCAAGAAGGCCCTGCCTGTCTTAAGAGACGACTAATGGATAGGAGTCGAGAGGTGGAGAGTGTGTGCGTGTGCGTGTGCGATTGCGTGTGTGCGTTTGTGCCTGTGTGCGTGTGTTTGTGTGTGCGTGTGTGTGTGTCCGGTCGGCTCGCTGAAATGAGAACACGGCCGTGGCAAGAAGGCCCTGCCTGTCGTAAGAGGCGACTAATGGGTAGGAGTCGAGAGGTGAAGAGTGTATGTGTGTGTGTACGTGTGTGCGTGTGTGTGTGCGTGTGTGAGTATGTGTGTGTCCGTTCGGCTTGCAGAGATAAGAATACATCCGTGGCAAGAAGTCCCTGAATGTCGTAAGAGGCGACTAATGGGTAGGAGTCGAGAGGTTAAGAGTGTATGTGTATGTGTGTGTGCGTGTGTGGGTGTGTGTGTGTTTGTGCGTGTGTAAATATGTGTTTGTATGTATGTGTGTGTCCATTCGGTTCGCAAAGATTAGAATACGGCCGAGGCAAGAAGGCCCTGCCTCTTGTAAGGGGCGACTAATAGGTAGGAGTCGAGAGGTGAATAGTGTATGTGTATGTGTGTGTGCGTGTGCGGGTGTGTGTGTGTTTGTGCGTGTGTAAATGTATGTGTGTATGTATGTGTGTGTCCATTCGGTTCGCAGAGATAAGAATACGGCCGAGGCAAGAAGGCCATGCCTGTCGTAAGAGGCGACTAATGGGTAGGAGTCGAGGGGTGAAAAGTGTATTTGTGTGTGTGCGTGTGTGTGCGTGTGTGCGTGCTTGTGTGTGTGAGTGTGTGTGTGTGTATGTGTGTGTGTCCGTTTGGCTTGCAGAGATAAGAATACGGCCGAGGCAAGAAGGCCCTGCCTGTCTTAAGAGGCGACTAATGGATAGGAGTCGAGAGGTGGAGAGTGTGTGCGTGTGCGTGTACGTGTGTGTGTGTGCGTGTGTGCCTGTGTGCGTGTGTTTGTCTGTGCGTGTGTGTGTGTGTCCGTTCGGCTCGCAGAGATAAAAATACGTCCGTGGCAAGAAGGCCCTGCCTTTCTTAAGAGGCGACTAATGGATAGGAATCGAGAGGTGGAGAGTGTGTGCGTGTGCGTGTGCGTTTGCGTGTGTGCGTTTGTGCCTGTGTGCGTGTGTTTGTGTGTGCGTGTGTGTGTGTGTCCGTTCGGCTTGCAGAGATAAGAACACGGCCGTGGCAAGAAGTCCCTGCCTGTCGTAAGAGGCGACTAATGAATAGGAGTCGAGAGGTGAAGAGTGTATGTGTCTTTGTGTGTGTGCGTGTGTTTGTGCGTGTGTGAGTATGTGTGTGTGTTTGTGTGTGTGTGTGTGTGTGTCCGTTTGGCTTGCAGAGATAAGAATACGGCCGAGGCAAGAAGGCCCTGCCTGTCGTAAGAAACGACTAATGGGTAGGAGTCGAGCGGTGGAGAGTGTGTGCGTGTGCGTGTGTGTGTGTGCGTGTGTGTGTGTCCGTTCGGCTTGCAGAGATAAGAACACGGCCGTGGCAAGAAATCCCTGCCTGTCGTAATAGGAGAATAATGGGTAGGAGTCGAGAGGTGAAGAGTGTATGTGTGTGTGTGCGTGTGTGCGTGTGTGTGTGCGTGTGTGAGTATGTGTGTGTGTCCGTTCGGCTTGCAGAGATAAGAACACGGCCGTGGCAAGAAGTCCCTGCCTGTCGTAAGAGGAGAATAATGGGTAGGAGTCGAGAGGTGAAGAGTGTATGTGTGTGTGTGTGCGTGTGTGCGTGTGTGGGCGTGTGTGAGTGTGTGTGTATGTGTGTGTGTCCGTTTGGCTTGCAGAGATAAGAACACGGCCGAGGCCAGAAGGCCCTGCCTCTTGTAAGGGTCAACTAATAAGTAGGAGTCGAGAGGTCAAGAGTGTATGTGTGTGTGTGCGTGTGTGCGTGTGTGTGTGCGTGTGTGTGCGTGTGTGAGTATGTGTGTGTGTTAGTTTGGCTTGCAGAGATGAGAACACGACCGCGGCAAGAAGGCCCTGCTTATCGTAAGAGGCGACTAAAAGGTAGGAGTCGAGAGGTGAAGAGTGTATGCGTGTGTGCGTGTGTGCGTGTGTGTGTTTGTGCGTTTGTGCGTGTGTGAGTGTGTGTGTATAAGTGTGTGTGTCCGTTCGGCTTGCAGAGATATGAATACTGCCGGGGCAAGAAGGCCCTGCCTCTCGTAAGAGGCGACTAAAAGGTAGGGGTCGAGAGGTGAAGAGTGTATGTGTGTGTGTGTGAGTGTGTGTCTTTGTCCGCTCGGCTCGCAGAGATAAGATTACGGCCGTGGTAAGAAGGCCCTGCCTGTCTTAAGAGGCGCCTAATGGATATTAGTCGAGAGGTGGAGAGTGTGTACGTGTGCGTGTGCGTGTGTGTGGGTGCGTGTGTGTGCGTGTGTGCGTGTGTGTGTGTGAGTGTATGTGTGTCCGTTCGGCTCGCAGAGATAAGAACACGGCCGTGGCAAGAAGTCCCTGAATGTCGTAAGAGGCGACTAATGGGTAGGAGTCGAGAGGTAAAGCGTGTATGTGTGTGTATGTGTGTGTGCGAGTGTGTGTGTGTGTGTCCGTTTGGCCCGCAGAGATAAGAACACGTCCGTAGCAAGAAGGCCCTGCCTGTCGTAAGAGGCGACTAATGGATAGGAGTCGAGAGGTGGAGAGTGTGTGCGTGTACGTGTGCGTGCGTGTTTAAGTGTGTGTGTATGTGAGTGTGTGAGTGTGTGTGTGTGCGGTCGGCTCGCAGAGATAAGAACACAGCCGTGGCAAGAAGGCCCTGCCTGTCGTAAGAGGCGAGTAATAAGTAGGAGCCGAGAGGTGAAGAGTGTATGTGTGTGTGTGCGTGTGTGCGTGTGTGTGTGCGTGTGTGAGTATGTGTGTGTGTTAGTTCGGCTTGCAGAAATAAGAACACGACCGAGGCAAGAAGGCCCTGCCTATCGTAAGAGGCGACTAATAGGTAGGAGTCGAGAGGTGAAGAGTGTATGTTTGTTTGCGTGTGTGCGTGTGTGTGTGCGTGTGTGAGTATGTGTGTGTGTCCGTTCGGCTTGCAGAGATAAGAATACGGCCGTGGCAAAAAGGCCATGCTTGCTGTAAGGAGCGACTAATTGGTAGTAGTCGATAGGTGAAGAGTGTATGTGTGTGTGCGTGTGTGCGTGTATGTGTGTTTGTGCGTGTGTGAGTGTGTGTGTATAAGTGTGTGTGTCCGTTCGGCTTGTAGAGATATGAATACGGCCGGGGCAAGAAGGCCCTGCCTCTCGTAAGAGGCGACTAAAAGGTAGGGGTCGAGAGGTGAAGAGTGTATGTGTGTGTGTGTGTGAGTGTGTGTGTTTGTCCGCTCGGCTCGCAGAGATAGGATTACGGCCGTGGCAAGAAGGCCCTGCCTGTCTTAAGAGGCGGCTAATGGATAGGAGTCGAGAGGTGGAGAGTGTGTGCGTGTGCGTGTGCGTGTGTGTGGGTGCGTGTGTGTGCGTGTGTGCGTGTGTTTGTGTGAGTCTGTGTGTGTCCGTTCGGCTCGCAGAGATAAGAACACGGCCGTGGCAAGAAGTCCCTGAATGTCGTAAGAGGCGACTAATGGGTAGGAGTCGAGAGGTGAAGCGTGTATGTGTGTGTATGTGTGTGTGCGTGTGTGCGTGTGTGGGCGTGTGTGAGTGTGTGTGTGTGTTAGTTTGGCTTGCAGAGATGAGAACACGACCGCGGCAAGAAGGCCCTGCTTATCGTAAGAGGCGACTAAAAGGTAGGAGTCGAGAGGTGAAGAGTGTATGTGTGTGTGCGTGTGTGCGTGTGTGTGTTTGTGCGTGTGTGAGTGTGTGTATATAAGTGTGTGTGTCCGTTCGGCTTGCAGAGATATGAATACGGCCGGGGCAAGAAGGCCCTGCCTCTCGTAAGAGGCGACTAAAAGGTAGGAGTCGAGAGGTGGAGAGTGTGTGCGTGTGCGTGTGCGTGTGTGTGGGTGCGTGTGTGTGCGTGTGTGCGTGTGTGCGTGTGTTTGTGTGAGTGTGTGTGTGTCCGTTCGGCTCGCAGAGATAAGAACACGGCCGTGGCAAGAAGTCCCTGAATGTCGTAAGAGGCGACTAATGGGTAGGAGTCGAGAGGTGAAGCGTGTATGTGTGTGTATGTGTGTGTGCGAGTGTGTGTGTGTGTGTGTCCGTTTGGCTCGCAGAGATAAGAACACGTCCGTAGCAAGAAGGCCCTGCCTGTCGTAAGAGGCGACTAATGGATAGGAGTCGAGAGATGGAGAGTGTGTGCGTGTACGTGTGCGTGCGTGTTTATGTGTGTGTGTATGTGAGTGTGTGAGTGTGTGTGTGTGTGCGGTCGGCTCGCAGAGATAAGAACACAGCCGTGGCAAGAAGGCCCTGCCTGTCGTAAGAGGCAAGTAATAAGTAGGAGTCGAGAGGTGAAGAGTGTATGTGTGTGTGTGCGTGTGTGCGTGTGTGTGTGCGTGTGTGAGTATGTGTGTGTGTTAGTTCGGCTTGCAGAAATAAGAACACGACCGAGGCAAGAAGGCCCTGCCTATCGTAAGAGGCGACTAATAGGTAGGAGTCGAAAGGTGAAGAGTGTATGTTTGTGTGCGTGTGTGCGTGTATGTGTGCGTGTGTGAGTATGTGTGTGTGTCCGTTCGGCTTGCAGTGATAAGAACACGGCCAAGGCAAGAAGGCCCTGCCTATCGTAAGAGGCGACTAATTGGTAGGAGTCGAGAGGTGAAGAGTGTATGTGTGTGTGTGCGTGTGTGCGTGTGTGTGTGCGTGTGTGAGTATGTGTGTGTGTTAGTTCGGCTTGCAGAAATAAGAACACGACTGAGGCAAGAAGGCCCTGCCTATCGTAAGAGGCGACTAATAGGTAGGAGTCGAGAGGTGAAGAGTGTATGTTTGTGTGCGTGTGTGCGTGTGTGTGTGCGTGTGTGAGTATGTGTGTGTGTCCGTTCGGCTTGCAGTGATAAGAACACGGCCAAGGCAAGAAGGCCCTGCCTATCGTAAGAGGCGACTAATAGGTAGGAGTCGAGAGGTGAAGAATGTATGTGTGTGTGCGTGTGGGCGTGTTTGTGTGTGTGTGAGTGTATGTGTGTGTGCGTGTGTGCGTGCGTGTGTGTGTGTGTGTGTGTGTTTGTGAGTGTGTGTGTATGTATGTGTGTGTGTCCCTTCAGCTTGCAGAGATAAGAAAACAGCCGTGGCAAGAAAGCGATGCAAATCGTACGGGGCGACTAATGGATAGGAGTCGAGAGGCGAAGAGTGGGCGACTAATAAGTAGGAGTCGAGAGGTGAAAAGTGTATGTGTGTGTGCGTGTGTGCGTGTGTGTGTGCGTGTGTGAGTATGTGTGTGTGTTAGTTTGGCTTGCAGAAATAAGAACACGACCGAGGCAACAAGGCCCTGTCTATCGTAAGAGGCGACTAATAGGTAGGAGTCGAGAGATAAAGAGTGTATGTTTGTGTGCGTGTGTGCGTGTGTGTGTGCGTGTGTGAGTATGTGTGTGTGTGTCCGTTCGGCTTGCAGTGATAAGAACACGGCCAAGGCAAGAAGGCCCTGCCTGTCGTGAGAGACGACTAATAGGTAGGAGTCGAGAGGTGAAGAATGTATGTGTGTGTGCGTATGTGCGTGTTTGTGTGTGTGTGAGTGTATGTGTGTGTGCATGTGTGCGTGCGTGTGTGCGTGTGTGTGTGTGAGTGTGTGTGTGTATGTGTGTGTGTCTCTTCGTCTCGCAGAGATAAGAAAACAGCGGTGGCAAGAAGGCCATGCTTGTCGTAAGAGGCGACTAATGGGTAGAAGTCGAGAGGTGAAGAGTGTAATTGTGTGTGTGTGTGCGCGTGTGTGTGTGCGTGTGTGCGTGCTTGTGTGTGTGAGTGTGTGTGTCCGTTCAGCTTGCAGAGATAAGAATACGGCAGGGGCAAGAAGGCCCTG
This sequence comes from Diabrotica undecimpunctata, assembly GCF_040954645.1. Classification (NCBI taxonomy): domain Eukaryota; kingdom Metazoa; phylum Arthropoda; class Insecta; order Coleoptera; family Chrysomelidae; genus Diabrotica; species Diabrotica undecimpunctata. Next base: position 566,422 of record NW_027311916.1, on the reverse strand, counting down.
CCTGTCGTTAGTGGCGACTACTGGGTAGGAGTCGAGAGGTGAAGAGTGTATGTGTGTGTGTGTGCGTGTGTGAGTGTGTGTGTATGTGTGTGTGTGTGTGTGTGTGTGTGTCTCTTCGGCTCACAGAGATAAGACTACGGCCGAGGAAAGAAGGCCCTGCCTGACGTAAGAGGCGACTAATGGGTAGGAGTCGAGAGGTGAAGAGTGTATGTGTGTGTGTGTGTGTGCGTGTGTGTTTGCGTGTGTGAGTATGTGTGTGTATGTGTGTGTGTCCGTTAGGCTTGCAGAGATAAGAATACGGCCGAGGCAAGAAGGCCCTGCCTCTTGTAAGGGGCGACTAATAGGTAGGAGTCGAGGGGTGAAGAGTGTATGTGTGTGTGAGTGTGTGTGTGCGTGTGTGAGTATGTGTGTGTGTCCGTTCGGCTTGCAGAGATAAGAACACGGCCGAGGAAAGAATGCCCTGCCTGACGTAAGAGGCGACTAATGGGTAGGAGTCGAGAGGTGAAGAGTGTATGTGTGTGTGTGCGTGTGTGCGTGTGTGAGTGTGTGTGTGTGTCCGTTCGGCTCGCAGAGATAAGAATACGGCCGTGGCAAGAAGGCCCTGCCTGTCGTAAGAGGCGACTAATGGGTAGGAGTCGAAAGGTGAAGAGTGTATGTGTGTGTGTGTGCGTGTGTGCGTGTGTGAGTGTGTGTGTGTGTCTGTATGGCTTGCAGAGGTAAAAACACGGCCGTGGCAAAAAAGCCCTGCCTGTCGTAAGAGGCGACTAATGGGTAGGAGTCGAGAGGTGAAGAGTGCATGTGTGTGTGTGTGTGTGCGTGTGTGTGTGAGTGTGTGTGTGTGTGCGTGTGTGAGTGTGTGTGTATGTATGTGTGTCCGTTCGGCCTGCAGAGATAAGAATACAGCCGAGGCAAGAAGGCCCTGCCTGTCGTAAGGTGCGAGTAATAGGTAGGAGTCGAGAGGTGAATGGTGTAGGTGTGTGTGTGTGAGTGTGTATGTGTGTCTGTATGGCTCGCAAAGATAAGAACACGACCGTGGCAAAAAGGCCCTGCCTGTCGAAAGAGGCGACTAATGGGTAGGAGTGGAGAGGTGAAGAGTGTATGTGTGTGTGTGCGTGTGTGCGTGTGTGAGTGTGTGTGTGTGTCCGTTCGGCTCGCAGAGATAAGAATACGGCCGTGGCAAGAAGGCCCTGCCTGTCGTAAGAGACGACTAATGGGTAGGAGTCGAGAGGTGAAGAGTGTATGTGTGTGTGTGCGTGTGTGCGTGTGTGAGTGTGTGTGTGTGTCCGTTCGGCTCGCAGAGATAAGAATACGGCCGTGGCAAGAAGGCCCTGCCTGTCGTAAGAGACGACTAATGGGTAGGAGTCGAGAGGTGAAGAGTGTATGTGTGTGTGTGCGTGTGTGCGTGTGTGAGTGTGTGTGTGTGTCCGTTCGGCTCGCAGAGATAAGAATACGGCCGTGGCAAGAAGGCCCTGCCTGTCGTAAGAGGCGACTAATGGGTAGGAGTCGAAAGGTGAAGAGTGTATGTGTGTGTGTGTGCGTGTGTGTGTGTGTGTGAGTGTGTGTGTGTGCGTGTGTGAGTGTGTGTGTATGTATGTGTGTCCGTTCGGCCTGCAGAGATAAGAATACAGCCGAGGCAAGAAGGCCCTGCCTGTCGTAAGGGGCGAGTAATAGGTAGGAGTCGAGAGGTGAAGAGTGTATGTGTGTGTGTGCGTGTGTGCGTGTGTGTGCTTGTGTGAGTGTGTGTGTGTGTGTCCGGTCGTCTCGCAGAGATAAGAACACGGCGGTGGCAAAAAAGGCCCTGCCTGTCGAAAGAGGCGACTAATGGGTAGGAGTCGAGAGGTGAAGAGTGTATGTGTGTGTGTGTGCGTGTGTGCGTGTGTGTGCGTGTGAGTGTGTGTGTATGTTTGTGTGTCCGTTTGGATTGCAGAGATAAGAATACGGCCAAGGCAAGAAGACCCTGCCTTTTGTAAGGGGCGACTAATAGGTAGGAGACGAGAGGTGAAGAGTGTATGTGTGTATGCGTGTGTGCGTTTGTGTGTGCGTGTGTGAGTATGTGTGTGTGTCCGTTTGGCTTGCAGAGATAAGAATACGGCCGAGGCAAGAAGGCCCTGCCTCTTGTAAGGGCGACTAATAGGTAGGAGTCGAGAGGTGAAGAGTGTATGTGTGTGTGCGTGTGTGTGTGTGAGTGTATGTGTGTGTGCGTGTGTGTTCGTGTGTGTGTGTGTGTGAGTGTGTGTGTGTATGTTTGTGTGTGTGTCCCTTCGGCTCGCAGAGATAAGAAAACAGCGGTGGCAATAAGGCCATGCCTGTCGTAAGAGGTGACTAATGGGTAGGAGTCGAGAGGTGAAAAGTGTATGTGTGTGTGTGTGTGTATGCGTGTGTAAGTGTGTGCGTGTGTGCGTGCGTGTGTGAGTGTGTGTGTGTATGTGTGTGTGTGAGTGTGTGTGTCCGGTTGGCTCGCAGAGATAAGAACACGGCCGTGGCAAAAAGGCCCTGCCTGTCGTAAGAGGCGACTAATGGGTAGGAGTCGAGAGGTGAAAAGTGTATGTGTGCGTGCGTGTGTGTGAGTGTGTGTGTATGTGTGTGTCCCTTCGGCTCGCAGAGATAAGAAAACAGCGGTGGCAAGAAGGCCATGCCTGTCGTAATGGGCGACTAATGGGTAGGAGTCGAGAGGTGAAGAATGTATGTGTGCGTGCGTTTGTGCGCGTGTGTGTGTGAGTGTGTGTGTGTATTTGTGTGTGTGTCCCTTCGTCTCGCAGAGATAAGAAAACAGCGGTGGCAAGAAGGCCATGCTTGTCGTAAGAGGCGACTAATGGGTAGGAGTCGAGAGGTGAAGAGTGTAATTGTGTGTGTGTGTGCGTGTGTGCGTGCTTGTGTGTGTGATTGTGTGTGTCCGTTCAGCTTGCAGAGATAAGAATACGGCCGGGGCAAGAAGGCCCTGCCTGTCGTAAGTGGCGACTACTGGGTAGGAGTCGAAAGGTGAAGAGTGTATGTGTGTGTGTGTGTGTGCGTGTGTGTTTGCGTGTGTGAGTGTGTGTGTGTATGTGTGTGTGTCCGTTAGGCTTGCAGAGATAAGAATACGGCCAAGGCAAGAAGGCCCTGCCTCTTGTAAGGGGCGACTAATGTGTAGGAATCGAGAGGTGAAGAGTGTATGTGTGTGTGTGTGTGTGTGTGTGTGCGTGTGTGTTTGCGTGTGTGAGTGTGTGTGTGTGTATGTGTGTGTGTCCGTTAGGCTTGCAGAGATAAGAATACGGCCGAGGCAAGAAGGCCCTGCCTCTTGTAAGGGGCGACTAATAGGTAGGAGTCGAGGGGTGAAGGGTGTATGTGTGTGTGCGTGAGTGTGTGCGTGTGTGAGTATGTGTGTGTGTCCGTTCGGCTTGCAGAGATAAGAACACGGCCGAGGAAAGAAGGCCCTACCTGACGTAAGAGGAGACTAATGGGTAGGAGTCGAGAGGTGAAGAGTGTATGTATGTGTGCGTGTGTGTGTGTGTGTGTGTGTGAGTGTATGTGTGTGTGCGTGTGTGCGTGCGTGTGTGTGTGTCTGTGAGTGTGTGTGTGTGTGTGTGTGTGTATGTGTGTCCCTTCGGCTCGCAGAGAAAAAAAAACAGCGGTGGCAAGAATGCCATGCCTGTCGTAAGAGGTGACTAATGGGTAGGAGTCGAGAGGTGAAGAGTGTATATGTGTGTGCGTGTGTGTGTGTTTGTGCGTATGTGAGTGTGTGTGTATGGGTGTGTGTGTCCGTTCGGCTTGCAGAGATAAGAATACGGCCGTGACAAGAAGGCCATGCTTGTTGTAGTTAGCGGCTAATGGGTAGAAGTCGAGAGGTGAAGAGTGTATGTGTGTGTGTGTGCGTGTGTGTTTGCGTGTGTGAGTGTGTGTGTATGTGTGTGTGTCCGTTAGGCTTGCAGAGATAAGAATACGGCTAAGGCAAGAAGGCCCTGCCTCTTGTAAGGGGCGACTAATGTGTAGGAATCGAGAGGTGAAGAGTGTATGTGTGTGTGCGTGTGTGCGTGTGTGTGTGTGTGTGTGTGTGAGTGTATGTGTGTGTGCGTGTGTGCGAACGTGTGTGTGTCTGTGAGAGTGTGTGTGTGTATGTGTGTCCCTTCGGCTCGCAGAGAAAAGAAAACAGCGGTGGCAAGAATGCCATGCCTGTCGTAAGAGGTGACTAATGGGTAGGAGTCGAGAGGTGAAGAGTGTATGTGTGTGTGTGCGTGTGTGTGTGTGCGTGCGTGTGTGTGTGAGTGTGTGTATCCGTTCGGCTTGCAGAGATAAAAATACCGCCGGAGCAAGAAGGCCCTGCCTCTCGTAAGAGGCGACCAAAAGGGAGGAGTCGAGAGGTGAATAGTGTATGTGTGTGTGTGTGTGACTGTGTGTGTTTCCGCTCGGCTCGCAGAGATAAAAATACGGCCGTGGCAAGAATGCCATGCCTGTCGTAAGAGGTGACTAATGGGTAGGAGTCGAGAGGTGAAGAGTGTATGTGTGTGCGTGTGTGTGTGTTCGTGCGTTTGTAAGTGTGTGTGTATGTATGTAAGTGTCCGTTCGGCTCGCAGAGATTAGAATACGGTCGAGGCAAGAAGGACATGCCTCTCGTAAAAGGCGACTAATGGGTAGGAGTCGAGAGGTGAAGAGTGTATGTGTGTGTGTGTGTGCGTGTGTGTTTGCGTGTGTGAGTGTGTGTGTGCTTGTGTGTGTGTCCGTTCGGCTCGCAGAGATAAGAACACGGCCGTGGCAAAAAGTCAATGAATGTCGTAAGAGGCGACTAATGGGTAGGAGTCGAGAGGTGAAGCGTGTATGTGTGTGTGTGCGAGTGTGTGTGTGTGTGTGTCCGTTCGGCTCGCAGAGATAAGAATACGTCCGTGGCAAGAAGGCCCTGCCTGTCGTAAGAGCAGAATAATGGATAGGAGTCGAGAGGTGAAGAGTGTATGTGTGTGTGTTTGTGTGCGTGTGTGCGTGCGTGTGTGAGTGTGTGTGTGAGTGTGTGTTTGTCAGTGTGTGTGTGTGTCCGGTCGGCTCGCAGAGATATGAACACGGCCGTGGCAAGAAGGCTCTGCCTGTCGTAAGAGGAGAATAATGGGTAGGAGTCGAGAGGTGAAGAGTGTATGTGTGTGTGTGCGCGCGCGTGTGTGTGTATGTGTATGTGTGTGTGTGTGCGTGTCTCTTCTGCTCGCAGAGGTACGAATACGGCCGTGGCAAGAAGGCCATGCCTGCTGTAAGGAGCAACTAATGGGTAGGAATCGCGAGTTGAAGAGTGTACCTGTGTGTGAGTGTGTGTGTGTGTGCGTGTGTGAGTGTATGTGTGTGTGTGTCCGTTCGACTTGCAGAGATAAGAATACAGCCGTGGCAAGAAGGCCCTGCCTGTCGTTTAGAAGAGTTTAGGTGTGTGTGTGGTTGTGAGTGTGTGTGTGTGTGTGTGTATGGCTCGCAGAGGTAAAAACACGGCCGTGGCAAAAAGGCCCTGCCTGTCGTAAGAGACGACTAATGGGTAGGAGTCGAGAGGTGAAAAGTGTATGTGTGTGTGTGTGTGTGTGTGCGTGTGTGGGTGTGTGAGTGTGTGTGTGTCTGTCCGTTCGGCTCGCAGAGATAAGAATACGGCCGTGGCAAGAAGCCCTGCCTGTCGTAAGAGGCGACTAATGGGTAGGAGTCGAGAGGTGAAGCGTGTATGTGTGTGTGTGTGCAAGTGTGTGTGTGTGTGTCCGTTCGGTTCGCAGGGATAGGAATACGTCTGTGGCAAGAAGGCCCTGCCTGTCTTAAAAGGCGACTAATGGATAGGAGTCGAGAGGTGGAGAGTGTGTGCGTGTATGCCTGTGTGCGTGTGTTTGTGTGTGCGTGTGTGTGTGTCCGTTCGGCTTGCAGAGATAAGAACACCGCCTTGGCAAGAAGGCCCTGCTTGTCGTAAGAGGCGACTAATGGGTAGGAGTCGAGAGGTGAAGAGTGTATGTGTGTGTGAGTGTGCGTGTGTGCGTGTGTGTGCGTGTGTGAGTGTGTGTGTGTATTTGTGTGTGTGAGTGTGTGTGTCCAGTCGGCTCGCAGAGATAAGAACACGTCCGTGCCAAGAAGGCCCTGCCTGTCGTAAGCGGTGACTAATGGGTAGAAGTCGAGAGGTGAAGAGTGTATGTGTGTGTGTGTGCGTGTGTGCGTGTGTGTGCTTGTGTGAGAGTGTGTGTGTCCGGTCGTCTCGCAGAGATAAGAACACGTCCGTGCCAAGAAGGCCCTGCCTGTCGTAAGCGGTGACTAATGGGTAGAAGTCGAGAGGTGAAGAGTGTATGTGTATGTGTGTGCGTGTGTGCGTGTGTGTGCTTGTGTGAGAGTGTGTGTGTCCGGTCGTCTCGCAGAGATAAGAACACGTCCGTGCCAAGAAGGCCCTGCCTGTCGTAAGCGGTGACTAATGGGTAGAAGTCGAGAGGTGAAGAGTGTATGTGTATGTGTGTGCGTGTGTGCGTGTGTGTGCGTGTGTGAGTGTGTGTGTGTATTTGTGTGTGTGAGTGTGTGTGTCCAGTCGGCTCGCAGAGATAAGAACACGTCCGTGCCAAGAAGGCCCTGCCTGTCGTAAGCGGTGACTAATGGGTAGAAGTCGAGAGGTGAAGAGTGTATGTGTATGTGTGTGCGTGTGTGCGTGTGTGTGCTTGTGTGAGAGTGTGTGTGTCCGGTCGTCTCGCAGAGATAAGAACACGCCCGTGCCAAGAAGGCCCTGCCTGTCGTAAGCGGTGACTAATGGGTAGAACTCGAGAGGTGAAGAGTGTATGTGTGTGTGAGTGTGCGTGTGTGCGTGTGTGTGCGTGTGTGAGTGTGTGTGTTTATTTGTGTGTGTGAGTGTGTGTGTCCGGTCGTCTCGCAGAGATAAGAACACGTCCGTGCCAAGAAGGCCCTGCCTGTCGTAAGCGGTGACTAATGGGTAGAAGTCGAGAGGTGAAGAGTGTATGTGTGTGTGTGTGCGTGTGTGCGTGTGTGTGCTTGTGTGAGTGTGTGTGTGTGTCCGGTCGTCTCACAGAGATATTAAAACAGCCGTGGTAAGAAGGCTATGCCAGTCTTAAGGGGCGACTAATGGGTAGGAGTCGAGAGGTGAAGAGTGTATGTGTGCGTGCGTGTGTGTGTGAATGTGTGTGTGTATGTGTGTGTATGTGTGTATGTCCCTTCTGCTCGCAGAGATAAAAATACAGCCGTGACAAGAAGGCCATGCCTGTCGTAAGAGGCGACTAATGGGTAGGAGTCGAGAGGTGAAGATTGTGTGTGTGTGTGCGTGTGTGCGTGTGTGTGTGAGTATGTGTGTGTGTATGTGTGTGTGTATACCTTTGGCTCGCAGAGATAAGAATACGTCCGTGGCAAGAAGGCCATGCTTGCTGTAAGGAGCGACTAATTGGTAGGAGTCGAGAGGTGAAGCGTGTATGTGTGTGTGTGTGTGTGTGTGTGCGTGTGTGTGTGCGTGTGTGCGTGTATGCCTGTGAGCGTGTGTTTGTGCGTGCGTGTGTGTGTGTGTCCGTTCGGCTTGCAGAGATAAGAACACGTCCGTGCCAAGAAAGCCCTGCCTGTCGTAAGCGGTGACTAATGGGTAGAAGTCGAGAGGTGAAGAGTGTATGTGTGTGTGTGTGCGTCTGCGTGTGTGCGTGTGTGTGCTTGTGTGAGTGTGTGTGTGTGTCCGGTCGTCTCGCAGAGATAAGAACACGGCCGTGGCAAGAAGGCCCTGCCTGTCGTAAGAGGCGACTAATGGGTAGGAGTCGAGAGGTGAAGAGTGTATGTGTGTGTTTGCATGTGTGCGTGTGTGTGCGTGTGTGAGTGTGTGTGTGTATTTGTGTGTGTGAGTGTGTGTGTCCAGTCGGCTCGCAGAGATAAGAACACGGCCGTGGCAAGAGGGCCCTGCCTGTCGTAAGAGGCGTGTGCGTGTGTGTGCGTGTGTAAGTGTGTGTGTATGTGTGTGTGTCTGTTTGGCTTGCAGAGATAAGAATACAGCCAAGGCAAGAAGGCCCTGCCTCTTGTATGGGGCGACTAATAGGTAGGAGTCGAGAGGTGAATAGTGTATGTATGTGTGCGTGTGTAGGTGTGTGTGTGTGTTTGTGCGTGTGTAAGTGTGTGTGTATGTATGTGTGTGTCCATTCGGCTCGCAGAGATAAAAATACGGCCGTGGCAAGAATGCCATGCCTGTCGTAAGAGGTGACTAATGGGTAGGAGTCGAGAGGTGAAGAGTGTATGTGTGTGCGTGTGTGTGTGTTCGTGCGTTTGTAAGTGTGTGTGTATGTATGTAAGTGTCCGTTCGGCTCGCAGAGATTAGAATACGGTCGAGGCAAGAAGGACATGCCTCTCGTAAAAGGCGACTAATGGGTAGGAGTCGAGAGGTGAAGAGTGTATGTGTGTGTGTGTGTGCGTGTGTGTTTGCGTGTGTGAGTGTGTGTGTGCTTGTGTGTGTGTCCGTTCGGCTCGCAGAGATAAGAACACGGCCGTGGCAAAAAGTCAATGAATGTCGTAAGAGGCGACTAATGGGTAGGAGTCGAGAGGTGAAGCGTGTATGTGTGTGTGTGCGAGTGTGTGTGTGTGTGTGTCCGTTCGGCTCGCAGAGATAAGAATACGTCCGTGGCAAGAAGGCCCTGCCTGTCGTAAGAGCAGAATAATGGATAGGAGTCGAGAGGTGAAGAGTGTATGTGTGTGTGTTTGTGTGCGTGTGTGCGTGCGTGTGTGAGTGTGTGTGTGAGTGTGTGTTTGTCAGTGTGTGTGTGTGTCCGGTCGGCTCGCAGAGATATGAACACGGCCGTGGCAAGAAGGCTCTGCCTGTCGTAAGAGGAGAATAATGGGTAGGAGTCGAGAGGTGAAGAGTGTATGTGTGTGTGTGCGCGCGCGTGTGTGTGTATGTGTATGTGTGTGTGTGTGCGTGTCTCTTCTGCTCGCAGAGGTACGAATACGGCCGTGGCAAGAAGGCCATGCCTGCTGTAAGGAGCAACTAATGGGTAGGAATCGCGAGTTGAAGAGTGTACCTGTGTGTGAGTGTGTGTGTGTGTGCGTGTGTGAGTGTATGTGTGTGTGTGTCCGTTCGACTTGCAGAGATAAGAATACAGCCGTGGCAAGAAGGCCCTGCCTGTCGTTTAGAAGAGTTTAGGTGTGTGTGTGGTTGTGAGTGTGTGTGTGTGTGTGTGTATGGCTCGCAGAGGTAAAAACACGGCCGTGGCAAAAAGGCCCTGCCTGTCGTAAGAGACGACTAATGGGTAGGAGTCGAGAGGTGAAAAGTGTATGTGTGTGTGTGTGTGTGTGTGCGTGTGTGGGTGTGTGAGTGTGTGTGTGTCTGTCCGTTCGGCTCGCAGAGATAAGAATACGGCCGTGGCAAGAAGCCCTGCCTGTCGTAAGAGGCGACTAATGGGTAGGAGTCGAGAGGTGAAGCGTGTATGTGTGTGTGTGTGCAAGTGTGTGTGTGTGTGTCCGTTCGGTTCGCAGGGATAGGAATACGTCTGTGGCAAGAAGGCCCTGCCTGTCTTAAAAGGCGACTAATGGATAGGAGTCGAGAGGTGGAGAGTGTGTGCGTGTATGCCTGTGTGCGTGTGTTTGTGTGTGCGTGTGTGTGTGTCCGTTCGGCTTGCAGAGATAAGAACACCGCCTTGGCAAGAAGGCCCTGCTTGTCGTAAGAGGCGACTAATGGGTAGGAGTCGAGAGGTGAAGAGTGTATGTGTGTGTGAGTGTGCGTGTGTGCGTGTGTGTGCGTGTGTGAGTGTGTGTGTGTATTTGTGTGTGTGAGTGTGTGTGTCCAGTCGGCTCGCAGAGATAAGAACACGTCCGTGCCAAGAAGGCCCTGCCTGTCGTAAGCGGTGACTAATGGGTAGAAGTCGAGAGGTGAAGAGTGTATGTGTGTGTGTGTGCGTGTGTGCGTGTGTGTGCTTGTGTGAGAGTGTGTGTGTCCGGTCGTCTCGCAGAGATAAGAACACGTCCGTGCCAAGAAGGCCCTGCCTGTCGTAAGCGGTGACTAATGGGTAGAAGTCGAGAGGTGAAGAGTGTATGTGTATGTGTGTGCGTGTGTGCGTGTGTGTGCTTGTGTGAGAGTGTGTGTGTCCGGTCGTCTCGCAGAGATAAGAACACGTCCGTGCCAAGAAGGCCCTGCCTGTCGTAAGCGGTGACTAATGGGTAGAAGTCGAGAGGTGAAGAGTGTATGTGTATGTGTGTGCGTGTGTGCGTGTGTGTGCGTGTGTGAGTGTGTGTGTGTATTTGTGTGTGTGAGTGTGTGTGTCCAGTCGGCTCGCAGAGATAAGAACACGTCCGTGCCAAGAAGGCCCTGCCTGTCGTAAGCGGTGACTAATGGGTAGAAGTCGAGAGGTGAAGAGTGTATGTGTATGTGTGTGCGTGTGTGCGTGTGTGTGCTTGTGTGAGAGTGTGTGTGTCCGGTCGTCTCGCAGAGATAAGAACACGCCCGTGCCAAGAAGGCCCTGCCTGTCGTAAGCGGTGACTAATGGGTAGAACTCGAGAGGTGAAGAGTGTATGTGTGTGTGAGTGTGCGTGTGTGCGTGTGTGTGCGTGTGTGAGTGTGTGTGTTTATTTGTGTGTGTGAGTGTGTGTGTCCGGTCGTCTCGCAGAGATAAGAACACGTCCGTGCCAAGAAGGCCCTGCCTGTCGTAAGCGGTGACTAATGGGTAGAAGTCGAGAGGTGAAGAGTGTATGTGTGTGTGTGTGCGTGTGTGCGTGTGTGTGCTTGTGTGAGTGTGTGTGTGTGTCCGGTCGTCTCACAGAGATATTAAAACAGCCGTGGTAAGAAGGCTATGCCAGTCTTAAGGGGCGACTAATGGGTAGGAGTCGAGAGGTGAAGAGTGTATGTGTGCGTGCGTGTGTGTGTGAATGTGTGTGTGTATGTGTGTGTATGTGTGTATGTCCCTTCTGCTCGCAGAGATAAAAATACAGCCGTGACAAGAAGGCCATGCCTGTCGTAAGAGGCGACTAATGGGTAGGAGTCGAGAGGTGAAGATTGTGTGTGTGTGTGCGTGTGTGCGTGTGTGTGTGAGTATGTGTGTGTGTATGTGTGTGTGTATACCTTTGGCTCGCAGAGATAAGAATACGTCCGTGGCAAGAAGGCCATGCTTGCTGTAAGGAGCGACTAATTGGTAGGAGTCGAGAGGTGAAGCGTGTATGTGTGTGTGTGTGTGTGTGTGTGCGTGTGTGTGTGCGTGTGTGCGTGTATGCCTGTGAGCGTGTGTTTGTGCGTGCGTGTGTGTGTGTGTCCGTTCGGCTTGCAGAGATAAGAACACGTCCGTGCCAAGAAAGCCCTGCCTGTCGTAAGCGGTGACTAATGGGTAGAAGTCGAGAGGTGAAGAGTGTATGTGTGTGTGTGTGCGTCTGCGTGTGTGCGTGTGTGTGCTTGTGTGAGTGTGTGTGTGTGTCCGGTCGTCTCGCAGAGATAAGAACACGGCCGTGGCAAGAAGGCCCTGCCTGTCGTAAGAGGCGACTAATGGGTAGGAGTCGAGAGGTGAAGAGTGTATGTGTGTGTTTGCATGTGTGCGTGTGTGTGCGTGTGTGAGTGTGTGTGTGTATTTGTGTGTGTGAGTGTGTGTGTCCAGTCGGCTCGCAGAGATAAGAACACGGCCGTGGCAAGAGGGCCCTGCCTGTCGTAAGAGGCGTGTGCGTGTGTGTGCGTGTGTAAGTGTGTGTGTATGTGTGTGTGTCTGTTTGGCTTGCAGAGATAAGAATACAGCCAAGGCAAGAAGGCCCTGCCTCTTGTATGGGGCGACTAATAGGTAGGAGTCGAGAGGTGAATAGTGTATGTATGTGTGCGTGTGTAGGTGTGTGTGTGTGTTTGTGCGTGTGTAAGTGTGTGTGTATGTATGTGTGTGTCCATTCGGCTCGCAGAGATTAGAATACGGCCGAGGCAAGAAGGCCATGCCTGTCGTAAGAGGCGACTAATGGGTAGGAGTCGAGAGGTGAAGAGTGTATTGGTGTGTGTGTGTGCGTGTGTGTGCGTGTGTGCGTGCGTGTGTGTGTGAGTGTGTGTGTGTCCGTTCGGCTTGCAGAGATAAGAACACGTCCGTGCCAAGAAAGCCCTGCCTGTCGTAAGCGGTGACTAATGGGTAGAAGTGGAGAGGTGAAGAGTGTATGTGTGCGTGTGTGCGTCTGCGTGTGTGTGCGTGTGTGAGTGTGTGTGTGTATTTGTGTGTGTGAGTGTGTGTGTGTCCAGTAGGCTCGCAGAGATAAGAACACGGCAGTGGCAAGAAGGCCCTGCCTGTCGTAAGAGGCGACTAATGGGTAGGAGTCGAGAGGTGAAGAGTGTAATTGTGTGATTGTGTGCGCGTGTGTGTGTGCGTGTGTGCGTGCTTGTGTGTGTGAGTGTGTGTGTCCATTCAGCTTGCAGAGATAAGCTTACGGCCGAGGCAAGAAGGCCCTGCCTGTCGTAAGTGGCGACTAATTGGTAGGAGTCGAGAGGTGAAGAGTGTATGTGTGTGTGTGTGCGTGTGTGCGTGTGTGTGTGCGTGTGTGAGTGTGTGTGTGTCCGGTCGGCTCGCAGAGATAAGAACACGTCCGTGCCAAGAAGGCCCTGCCTGTCGTAAGCGGTGACTAATGGGTAGAAGTCGAGAGGTGAAGAGTGTATGTGTGTGTGTGTGTGCGTGTGTGCGTGTGTGTGCTTGTGTGAGTGTGTGTGTGTCCGGTCGTCTCGCAGAGATAAGAAAACAGCCGTGGCAAGATGGCCTTGCCAGTCTTAAGGAGCGACTAATGGGTAGGAGTCGAGAGGTGAAGAGTGTATGTGTGCGTGCGTGTGTGTGTGAATGTGTGTGTGTATGTGTGTGTATGTGTGTGTGTCCCTTCTGCTCGCAGAGATAAAAATACAGCCGTGACAAGAAGGCCATGCCTGTCGTAAGAGGCGACTAATGGGTAGGAGTCGAGAGGTGAAGATTGTGTGTGTGTGTGCGCGTGTGCGTGTGTGTGTGAGTATGTGTGTGTATATGTGTGTGTGTATACCTTTGGCTCGCAGAGATAAGAATACGTCCGTGGCAAGAAGGCCATGCTTGCTGTAAGGAGCGACTAATTGGTAGGAGTCGAGATGTGAAGCGTGTATGTGTGTGTGTGTGTGTGTGTGTGTGCAAGTGTGTGTGTGTGTCCGTTCGGCTCGCAGAGATAGAAATACGTCTGTGGCAAGAAGGCCCTGCCTGTCTTAAGAGGCGACTAATGGATAGGAGTCGAGAGGTTTGGAGTGTGTGCGTGTGCGTGTGCGTGTGTGCGTGTATGCCTGTGAGCGTGTGTTTGTGTGTGCGTGTGTGTGTGTGTCCGTTCGGCTTGCAGAGATAAGAACACCGCCGTGGCAAGAAGGCCCTGCTTGTCGTAAGAGGCGACTAATGGGTAGGAGTCGAGAGGTGAAGAGTGTATGTGTGTGTGAGTGTGCGTGTGTGCGTGTGTGTGCGTGTGTGAGTGTGTGTGTGTATTTGTGTGTGTGAGTGGGTGTGCCCAGTCGGCTCGCAGAGATAAGAACACGACCGTGGCAAGAGGGCCCTGCCTGTCGTAAGAGGCGTGTGCGTGTGTGTGCGTGTGTAAGTGTGTGTGTATGTGTGTGTGTCTGTTTGGCTTGCAGAGATAGGAGTCGAGAGGTGAACAGTGTATTTGTGTGTGTGTGTGCGTGTGTGTGCGTGTGTGCGTGCGTGTGTGTGTGAGTGTGTGTGTGTCCGTTCGGCTTGCAGAGATAAGCTTATGGCCGAGGCAAGAAGGCCCTGCCTGTCGTAAGTGGCGACTAATTGGTAGGAGTCGAGAGGTGAAGAGTGTATGTGTGTGTGTGTGCTTGTGTGCGTGTGTGTGTGCGTGTGTGAGTGTGTGTGTGTCCGGTCGGCTCGCAGAGATAAGAACACGTCCGTGCCAAGAAAGCGCTGCCTGTCGTAAGCGGTGACTAATGGGTAGAAGTCGAGAGGTGAAGAGTGTATGTGTGTGTGTGTGCGTCTGCGTGTGTGCGTGTGTGTGCTTGTGTGAGTGTGTGTGTGTGTGTCCAGTAGGCTCGCAGAGATAAGAACACGGCCGTGGCAAGAAGGCCCTGCCTGTCGTAAGAGGCGACTTATGGGTAGGAGTCGAGTGGTGAAGAGTGTATATGTGTGTGTGTGCGTGTGTGCGTGTGTGTGCGTGTGTGAGTGTGTGTGTATGTTTGTGTGTCCGTTTGGATTGCAGAGATAAGAATACGGCCAAGGCAAGAAGACCCTGCCTTTTGTAAGGGGCGACTAATAGGTAGGAGACGAGAGGTGAAGAGTGTATGTGTGTATGCGTGTGTGCGTGTGTGTGTGCGTGTGTGAGTATGTGTGTGTGTCCGTTTGGCTTGCAGAGATAAGAATAGGGCCGAGGCAAGAAGGCCCTGCCTCTTGTAAGGGGCGACTAATAGGTAGGAGTCGAGAGGTGAAGAGTGTATGTGTGTGTGCGTGTGTGTGTGTGAGTGTATGTGTGTGTGCGTGTGTGTGTCCCTTCGGCTCGCAGAGATAAGAAAACAGCGGTGGCAAGAAGGACATGCCTGTCGTAAGGGGCGACTAATGGGTAGGAGTCGAGAGGTGAAGAGTGTATGTGTGCGTGCGTGTGTGCGTGTGTGTGTGAGTGTGTGTGTATGTGTATGTGTGTCCCTTCGGCTCGCAGAGATAAGAAATCAGCGGTTTCAAGAAGGCCATGCCTGTCGTAAGAGGTGACTAATGGGTAGGAGTCGAGAGGTGAAAAGTGTATGTGTGTGTGTGTGTGAGTGTGTGTGTATGTGTGTGTCCCTTCGGCTCACAGAGATAAGAAAACAGCGGTGGCAAAAAGGCCATGCCTGTCGTAATGGGCGACTAATGGGTAGGAGTCGAGAGGTGAAGAATGTATGTGTGCGTGCGTGTGTGTGTGAGTGTGTGTGTATGTGTGTGTCCCTTCGGCTCGCAGAGATAAGAAAACAGCGGTGGCAAGAAGGCCATGCTTATCGTAAGAGGCGACTAATGGGTAGGAGTCGAGAGGTGAAGAGTGTAATTGTGTGTGTGTGTGCGCGTGTGTGTGTGCGTGTGTGCGTGCTTGTGTGTGTGAGTGTGTGTGTATGTGTGTGTGTGTGTCACTTCGGCTCACAGAGATAAGAATACGGCCGAGGAAAGAAGGCCCTTCCTGACGTAAGAGGCGACTAATGGGTAGGAGTCGAGAGGTGAAGAGTGTATGTGTGTGTGTGTGTGTGTGTGCGTGTGTGTTTGCGTGTGTGAGTGTGTGTGTGTGTATGTGTGTGTCAGTTAGGCTTGCAGAGATAAGAATACGGCCGAGGCAAGAAGGCCCTGCCTCTTGTAAGGGGCGACTAATAGGTAGGAGTCGAGGGGTGAAGAGTGTATGTGTGTGTGCGTGTGTGTGTGCGTGTGTGAGTATGTGTGTGTGTCCGTTCGGCTTGCAGAGATAAGAACACGGCCGAGGAAAGAAGGCCCTGCCTGACGTAAGAGGCGACTAATGGGTAGGAGTCGAGAGGTGAAGAGTGTATATTTGTGTGTGTATGTGTGTGCGTGTGTGTTTGCGTGTGTGAGTGTGTGTGTGTGTATGTGTGTATGTCCGTTAGGCTTGCAGAGATAAGAATACGGCCAAGGCAAGAAGGCCCTGCCTCTTGTAAGGGGCGACTAATAGGTAGGAATCGAGAGGTGAAGAGTGTATGTGTGTGTGCGTGTGTGCGTGTGTGTGTGTGAGTGTATGTGTGTGTGCGTGTGTGCGTGCGTGTGTGTGTGTCTGTGAGTGTGTGTGTGTGTATGTGTGTCCCTTCGGCTCGCAGAGAAAAGAAAACAGCGGTGGCAAGAATGCCTTGCCTGTCGTAAGAGGTGACTAATGGGTAGGAGTCGAGAGGTGAAGAGTGTATGTGTGTGTGCGTGTGTGTGTGTTTGTGCGTATGTGAGTGTGTGTGTATATGTATGTGTGTCCGTTCGGCTTGCAAAGATAAGAATACGGCCGTGACAAGAAGGCCATGCTTGTTGTAATTAGCGGCTAATGGGTAGGAGTCGAGAGGTGAAGAGTGTATGTGTGTGTGCGTGTGTGCGTGTGTGTGTGTGAGTGTATGTGTGTGTGCGTGTGTGCGTGCGTGTGTGTGTCTGTGAGTGTGTGTGTGTGTATGTGTGTCCCTTCGGCTCGCAGAGAAAAGAAAACAGCGGTGGCAAGAATGCCATGCCTGTCGTAAGAGGTGATTAATGGGTAGGAGTCGAGAGGTGAAGAGTGTATGTGTGTGTGCGTGTGTGTGTGTTTGTGCGTTTGTAAGTGTGTGTGTATGTATGTAAGTGTCCGTTCGGCTCGCAGAGATTAGAATACGGTCGAGGCAAGAAGGACATGCCTGTCGTAAAAGGCGACTAATGGGTAGGAGTCGAGAGGTGAAGAGTGTATGTGTGTGTGTTTGTGTGCGTGTGTGCGTGCGTGTGTGAGTGTGTGTGTGAGTGTGTGTGTGTCAGTGTGTGTGAGTCCGGTCGGCTGGCAGAGATATGAACACGGCCGTGGCAAAAAGGCTCTGCCTGTCGTAAGAGGAGAATAATGGGTAGGAGTCGAGAGGTGAAGAGTGTATGTGTGTGTGTGTGCGCGCGTGTGTGTGTGTATGTGTATGTGTGTGTGTGTGTGCGTGTCTCTTCTGCTCGCAGAGGTACGAATACGGCCGTGGCAAGAAGGCCATGCCTGCTGTAAGGAGCAACTAATGGGTAGGAATCGCGAGTTGAAAAGTGTACCTGTGTGTGAGTGTGTTTGTGTGTGCATGTGTGAGTTTATGTGTTTGTGTGTCCGTTCGGCTTGCAGAGATAAGAATACAGCCGTGGCAAGAAGGCCCTGCCTGTCGTTTAGAAGAGTTTAGGTGTGTGGTTGTGAGTGTGTGTGTGTGGTTGTGAGTGTGTGTGTGTGTGTGTCTGTATGGCTCGCAGAGGTAAAAACACGGCCGTGGCAAAAAGGCCCTGCCTGTCGTAAGAGACGACTAATGGGTAGGCGTCGAGAGGTGAAGAGTGTATGTGTGTGTGTGTGTGCGTGTGTGCGTGTGTGAGTGTGTGTGTGTGTCCGTTGGCTCGCAGAGATAAGAATACGGCCGTGGCAAGAAGCCCTGCCTGTCGTAAGAGGCGACTAATGGGTAGAAGTCGAGAGGTGAAGAGTGTATGTGTGTGTCTGTGTGTGCGTGTGTGTGTGAGTGTGTGTGTGTGTGCCTGTGTGAGTGTGTGTGTATGTATGTGTGTCCGTTCGGCCTGCATAGGTAAGAATACAGCCGAGGCAAGAAGGCCCTGCCTGTCGTAAGGTGCGAGTAATAGGTAGGAGTCGAGAGGTGAAGAGTGTAGGTGTGTGTGTGTGTGTGTGTGAATGTGTATGTGTGTCTGTATGGCTCGCAAAGATAAGAACACGGCCGTGGCAAAAAGGCTCTGCCTGTCGAAAGAGGCGTATAATGGGTAGGAGTGGAGAGGTGAAGAATTTATGTGTGTGTGTGTGTGTGTGTGTGTGTGTGTGTGTGTGTGCATGTGTGTGTGCGTGTGTGAGTGTGGGTGTATGTATGTGTGTCCGTTCGGCTTGCAGAGATAAGAACACAGCCGAGGCAAGAAGTCCCTGCCTGTCGTAAGGGGCGAGTAATAGGTAAGAGTCGAGAGGTGAAGAGTTTAGGTGTGTGTGTGTGTGTGTGTGAGTGTGTGTGTGTGTCTGTATGGCTCGCAGAGATAAAAACACGGCCGTGGCAAAAAGGCCCTGCCTGTCTTAAGAGACGACTAATGGGTAGGAGTCGAGAGGTGAAGAGTGTATGTGTGTGTGTGCGTCTGTGCGTGTGTGAGTGTGTGTGTGTGTGTGTCCGTTCGGCTCGCAGAGATAAGAATACGGCCGTGGCAAGAAGGCCCTATCTGTCGTAGGAGGCGACTAATGGGTAGGAGTCGAAAGGTGAAGAGTGTATGTGTGTGTGTGTGCGTGTGTGTGTGTGTGTGAGGGTGTGTGTGTGTGTGTGTGTGTGTGTGCGTGTGTGAGTGTGTGTGTATGTATGTGTGTCCGTTCGGCCTGCAGAGATAAGAATACAGCCAAGGCAAGAAGGCCCTGCCTGTCGTAAGGGGCGAGTAATAGGTAGGAGTCGAGAGGTGAAGAGTGTATGTGTGTGTGTGCGTGTGTGCGTGTGTGTGGTGTGTGAGTGTGTGTGTGTATTTGTGTGTGTGAGTGTGTGTGTGTCCAGTAGGCTCGCAGAGATAAGAACACGGCCGTGGCAAGAAGGCCCTGCCTGTCGTCAGAGGCGACTAATGGGTAGGAGTCGAGTGCTGAAGAGTGTATATGTGTGTGTGTGCGTGTGTGCGTGTGTGTGCGTGTGTGAGTGTGTGTGTATGTTTGTGTGTGTGTGTGTGTCCGTTTGGATTGCAGAGATAAGAATACGGCCAAGGCAAGAAGACCCTGCCTTTTGTAAGGGGCGACTAATAGGTAGGAGTCGAGAGGTGAAGAGTGTATGTGTGCGTGCGTGTGTGCGTGTGTGTGTGTGTGTATGTGTATGTGTGTCCCTTTGGCTCGCAGAGATAAGAAATCAGCGGTTTCAAGAAGGCCATGCCTGTCGTAAGAGGTGACTAATGGGTAGGAGTCGAGAGGTGAAGAGTGTATGTGTCTGTGTGTATGTGTGTGTGTGTCCGTTTGGCTTGCAGAGATAAGAATACGGCCGAGGCAAGAAGACCCTGCCTGTCTTAAGAGGCGACTAATGGATAGGAGTCGAGAGGTGAAGAGTGTATGTGTGTGTGCGCGCGTGTGTGTGTGTGTGCCTGTGTGCGTGTGTTTGTCTGTGCGTGTGTGTGTGTGTGTCCGTTCGGCTCGCAGAGATAAGAATACGTCCGTGGCAAGAAGGCCCTGCCTGTCTTAAGAGGCGACTAATGGATAGGAATCGAGAGGTGGAGAGTGTGTGCGTGTGGGTGTGCGTGTGCGTGTGTGCGTGTGTGCCTGTGTACGTGTGTTTGTGTGTGCGTGTGTGTGTGTCCGTTCGGCTTGCAGAGATAAGAACACGGCCGTGGCAAGAAGTCCCTGCCTGTCGTAAGAGGAGAATAATGGGTAGAAGTCGAGAGGTGAATAGTGTATTTGTGCTTACGTGTGTGTGTTTGTGTGTGAGTGTGTGTGTGTGTGTCCGTTCGGCTCGCAGAGATAAGAATGCGTTCGTTGCAAGAAGGCCCTGCCTGTCTTAAGAGACGACTAATGGATAGGAGTCGAGAGGTGGAGAGTGTGTGCGTGTGCGTGTGCGATTGCGTGTGTGCGTTTGTGCCTGTGTGCGTGTGTTTGTGTGTGCGTGTGTGTGTGTCCGGTCGGCTCGCTGAAATGAGAACACGGCCGTGGCAAGAAGGCCCTGCCTGTCGTAAGAGGCGACTAATGGGTAGGAGTCGAGAGGTGAAGAGTGTATGTGTGTGTGTACGTGTGTGCGTGTGTGTGTGCGTGTGTGAGTATGTGTGTGTCCGTTCGGCTTGCAGAGATAAGAATACGTCCGTGGCAAGAAGTCCCTGAATGTCGTAAGAGGCGACTAATGGGTAGGAGTCGAGAGGTTAAGAGTGTATGTGTATGTGTGTGTGCGTGTGTGGGTGTGTGTGTGTTTGTGCGTGTGTAAATATGTGTTTGTATGTATGTGTGTGTCCATTCGGTTCGCAAAGATTAGAATACGGCCGAGGCAAGAAGGCCCTGCCTCTTGTAAGGGGCGACTAATAGGTAGGAGTCGAGAGGTGAATAGTGTATGTGTATGTGTGTGTGCGTGTGTAGGTGTGTGTGTGTTTGTGCGTGTGTAAATGTATGTGTGTATGTATGTGTGTGTCCATTCGGTTCGCAGAGATAAGAATACGGCCGAGGCAAGAAGGCCATGCCTGTCGTAAGAGGCGACTAATGGGTAGGAGTCGAGGGGTGAAAAGTGTATTTGTGTGTGTGCGTGTGTGTGCGTGTGTGCGTGCTTGTGTGTGTGAGTGTGTGTGTGTGTATGTGTGTGTGTCCGTTTGGCTTGCAGAGATAAGAATACGGCCGAGGCAAGAAGGCCCTGCCTGTCTTAAGAGGCGACTAATGGATAGGAGTCGAGAGGTGGAGAGTGTGTGCGTGTGCGTGTACGTGTGCGTGTGTGCGTGTGTGCCTGTGTGCGTGTGTTTGTCTGTGCGTGTGTGTGTGTCCGTTCGGCTCGCAGAGATAAAAATACGTCCGTGGCAAGAAGGCCCTGCCTTTCTTAAGAGGCGACTATTGGATAGGAATCGAGAGGTGGAGAGTGTGTGCGTGTGCGTGTGCGTTTGCGTGTGTGCGTTTGTGCCTGTGTGCGTGTGTTTGTGTGTGCGTGTGTGTGTGTGTCCGTTCGGCTTGCAGAGATAAGAACACGGCCGTGGCAAGAAGTCCCTGCCTGTCGTAAGAGGCGACTAATGAATAGGAGTCGAGAGGTGAAGAGTGTATGTGTCTTTGTGTGTGTGCGTGTGTTTGTGCGTGTGTGAGTATGTGTGTGTGTTTGTGTGTGTGTGTGTGTGTGTCCGTTTGGCTTGCAGAGATAAGAATACGGCCGAGGCAAGAAGGCCCTGCCTGTCGTAAGAAACGACTAATGGGTAGGAGTCGAGCGGTGGAGAGTGTGTGCGTGTGCGTGTGTGTGTGTGCGTGTGTGTGTGTGTCCGTTCGGCTTGCAGAGATAAGAACACGGCCGTGGCAAGAAGTCCCTGCCTGTCGTAATAGGAGAATAATGGGTAGGAGTCGAGAGGTGAAGAGTGTATGTGTGTGTGTGCGTGTGTGCGTGTGTGTGTGCGTGTGTGAGTATGTGTGTGTGTCCGTTCGGCTTGCAGAGATAAGAACACGGCCGTGGCAAGAAGTCCCTGCCTGTCGTCAGAGGAGAATAATGGGTAGGAGTCGAGAGGTGAAGAGTGTATGTGTGTGTGTGTGCGTGTGTGCGTGTGTGGGCGTGTGTGAGTGTGTGTGTATGTGTGTGTGTCCGTTTGGCTTGCAGAGATAAGAATACGGCCGAGGCCAGAAGGCCCTGCCTCTTGTAAGGGTCAACTAATAAGTAGGAGTCGAGAGGTCAAGAGTGTATGTGTGTGTGTGCGTGTGTGCGTGTGTGTGTGCGTGTGTGTGCGTGTGTGAGTATGTGTGTGTGTTAGTTTGGCTTGCAGAGATGAGAACACGACCGCGGCAAGAAGGTCCTGCTTATCGTAAGAGGCGACTAAAAGGTAGGAGTCGAGAGGTGAAGAGTGTATGTGTGTGTGCGTGTGTGCGTGTGTGTGTTTGTGCGTTTGTGCGTGTGTGAGTGTGTGTGTATAAGTGAGTGTGTCCGTTCGGCTTGCAGAGATATGAATACTGCCGGGGCAAGAAGGCCCTGCCTCTCGTAAGAGGCGACTAAAAGGTAGGGGTCGAGAGGTGAAGAGTGTATGTGTGTGTGTGTGAGTGTGTGTCTTTGTCCGCTCGGCTCGCAGAGATAAGATTACGGCCGTGGTAAGAAGGCCCTGCCTGTCTTAAGAGGCGGCTTATGGATATTAGTCGAGAGGTGGAGAGTGTGTACGTGTGCGTGTGCGTGTGTGTGGGTGCGTGTGTGTGCGTGTGTGCGTGTGTGTGTGTGA
>NW_027311916.1:522500-535000 GCF_040954645.1 Diabrotica undecimpunctata | reverse complement strand
ATGTGTGTGTGTCCGTTCGGCTTGCAGAGATAAGAATACGGCCGAGGCAAAAGGCCCTGCCTGTCGTGAGAGACGACTAATAGGTAGGAGTCGAGAGGTGAAGAATGTATGTGTGTGTGCGTATGTGCGTGTTTGTGTGTGTGTGAGTGTATGTGTGTGTGCATGTGTGCGTGCGTGTGTGCGTGTGTGTGTGTGAGTGTGTGTGTATGTGTGTGTCTGTTCGGCTTGCAGAGATAAGAACACGGCCGTGGCAAGAAGTCCCTGCCTGTCGTAAGAGGAGAATAATGGGTAGGAGTCGAGAGGTGAAGAGTGTGTGCGTGTGCGTTTGCGTGTGCGTGTGTGTGTGTGCGTGTGTGTGTCCGTTCGGCTTGCAGAGATAAGAACACGGCCGTGGCAAAAAGTCCCTGCCTGTCGTAAGAGGAGAATAATGGGTAGGAGTCGAGAGGTGAGGAGTGTATATGTGTGTGTGCGTGTGTGCGTACGTGTGTGAGTGTGTGTGTGAATATGTGTGTGTCAGTGTGTGTGTGTCCGTGCGGCTCGCAGAGATTAGAATACGGCCGAGGCAATAAGTCCGTGCCTGTCGTAAGATGCGACTAATGGGTAGAAGTCGAGAGGTGAAGAGTGTATGTGTGTGTGAGTGTGCGTGTGTGCGTGTGTGTGCGTGTGTGAGTGTGTGTGTGTATTTGTGTGTGTGAGTGTGTGTGTCCAGTCGGCCCGCAGAGATAAGAACACGGCCGTGGCAAGAAGGCCCTGCCTGTCGTAAGAGGCGACTAATGGGTAGGGGTCGAGTGGTGAAGAGTGTATATGTGTGTGCGTATGTGCGTGTGTGTGCGTGTGAGAGTGTGTATGTGTGTGTGTGTCCGTTCGGCTTGCAGAGATAAGAGCACGACCGAGGCAAGAAGGCCCTGCCTATTCGTAACAGGCGACTAATAGGTAGGAGTCGAGAGGTGAAGAATGTATGTGTGTGTGCGTGTGTGTGTGTTTGTGTGTGTGTGAGTGTATGTGTGTGTTCGTGTGTGCGTGCGTGTGTGAGTATGTGTGTGTATGTGTGTATGTATGTGTGTGTGTATCCCTTCGGCTCGCAGAGATAAGAATACGTCCGTGGCAGGAAGGCCATGCTTGCTGTAAGGAGCGACTAATGGGTAGGAGTCTAGAGGTAAAGCGTGCATGTGTGTGTGTGTGTGTGTGTATGTGTGCAAGTGTGTGTGTGTGTGTCCGTTCGGCTCGCAGAGATAGGTATACGTACGTGGCAAGAAGGCCCTGCCTGTCTTAAAAGGCGACTAATGGATAGGAGTCGAGAGGTGGAGAGTGTGTGCGTGTGCGTGTGCGTGTGTGTGTACGTGTAAGTGTGTGTGTATGTGTGTGTTTCTGTTTGGCTTGCAGAGATATGATTACGGCCGAGGCAAGAAGGCCCTGCCTCTTGTAATGGGCGACTAATAAGTAGGAGTCGAGAGGTGAAGAGTGTATGTGTGTGTGTGCGTGTGTGCGTGTGTGTGTGCGTGTGTGAGTATGTGTGTGTGTCCGTTCGGCTTGCAGAGATAAGAACGCGGCCAAGGCAAGAAGGCCCTGCCTGTCGTAAGAGGCGACTAATAGGTAGGAGTCGAGAGGTGAAGAATGTATGTGTGTGTGCGTGTGTGCGTGTTTGTGTGTGTGTGGGTGTATGTGTGTGTGCGTGTGTGCGTGCGTGTGTGCGTGTGTGAGTATGTGTGTGTGTTAGTTCGGCTTGCAGAAATAAGAACACGACCGAGGCAAGAAGGCCCTGCCTATCGTAAGAGGCGGCTAATAGGTAGGAGTCGAGAGGTGAAGAGTGTATGTGTGTGTGTGCGTGTGTGCGTGTGTGTGTGCGTGTGTGAGTATGTGTGTGTGTCCGTTCGGCTTGCAGAGATAAGAACACGGCCAAGGCAAGAAGGCCCTGCCTGTCGTAAGAGGCGACTAATAGGTAGGAGTCGAGAGGTGAAGAATGTATGTGTGTGTGCGTGTGTGCGTGTGTGTGTGCGTGTGTGAGTATGTGTGTGTGTCCGTTCGTCTTGCAGAGATAAGAACACAGCCGAGGCAAGAAGGCCCTGCCTGTCGTGAGAGTCGAGTAATAGGTATGTGTGTGAGTGTCAGTGTGTGTGTGTGTGTCCGGTCGGCTCGCAGAGATGAGAACACGGCTGTGGCAAGAAGGCACTGCCTGTCGTTAAGAGGCGACTAATGGGTAGGAGTCGATAGGTGAAGGGTGTATGTGTGTGTGTGTGTCCGTGTGTGCGTGTGTGTGCGTGTGTGTGTGTGTATGTGTGTGTGTCTGTTTGGCTTGCAGAGATAAGAATACGGCCAAGGCAAGAAGGCACTGTCTCTTGTAAAGGGCGACTAATAAGTAGGAGTCGAGAGGTGAAGAGTGTATGTGTGTATGCGTGTGTGTGCGTGTGTGAGTATGTGTGTGTGTTAGTTCGGCTTGCAGAGATAAGAGCACGACCGAGGCAAGAAAGCCCTGCCTATCGTAAGAGGCGATTAATAGGTAGGAGTCGAGAGGTGAAGAGTGTATGTGTGTGTGTGCGTGTGTGTGCGTGTGAGCGTGCGTGTGTGTGTGAGTGTGTGTGTGTCCGTTCGGCTTGCAGAGATAAGAATACGGCCGAGGCAAGAAGGCCCTGCCTGTCGTAAGTGGCGACTAATTGGTAGGAGTCGAGAGGTGAAGAGTGTATGTGTGTGTGCGTGTGTGCGTGTGTGTGCGTGTGTGCGTGCGTGTGTTTGTGAGTGTGTGTGTGTCCGTTCGGCTTGCAGAGATAAGAATACGGCCGAGGCAAGAAGGCCCTGCCTGTCGTAAGCGGCGACTAATGCGTAGGAGTCGAGAGGTGAAGATTGTATGTGTGTAAGTGCGTGTGTTTGTGTGTGTGCGTGTGTGAGTGTGTGTGTGTCCGGTCGGCTCGCAGAGATAAGAACACGGCCGTGGCAAGAAGGCCCTGCCTGTTGTAAGAGGCGGCTAATGGGTAGGAGTCGAGAGGTGAAGAGTGTATGTGTGTGTGTGAGTGTGCGGGTGTGTGCGTGTGTAAGTGTGTGTGTGTATTTGTGTGTGTGAGTGTGTGTGTGTCCAGTCGGCTCGCAGAGATAAGAACACGGCCGTGGCAAGAAGACCCTGCCTGTCGTGAGAGGCGACTAATGGGTAGGAGTCGAGAGGTGAAGAGTGTATGTGTGTGTGAGTGTGCGTGTGTGCGTGTGTGTGCGTGTGTGAGTGTGTGTGTATTTGTGTGTGTGAGTGTGTGTGTCTAGTTGGCCTGCAGAGATAAGAACACGGCCATGGCAAGAAGGCCATGCCTGTCGTAAGAGGCGACTAATAAGTAGGAGTCGAGTGGTGAAGAGTGTATATGTGTGTGCGTATGTGCGTGTGTGTGCGTGTGAGAGTGTGTATGTGTGTGTGTGTCCGTTCGGCTTGCAGAGATAAGAGCACGACCGAGGCAAGAAGGCCCTGCCTATTCGTAAAAGGCGACTAATAGGTAGGAGTTGAGAGGTGAAGAATGTATGTGTGTGTGCGTGTGTGCGTGTTTGTGTGTGTGTGAGTGTATGTGTGTGTGCGTGTGTGCGTGCGTGTGTGAGTATGTGTGTGTGTGTGTATGTGTGTATGTATGTGTGTGTGTATCCCTTCGGCTCGCAGAGATAAAAATACGTCCGTGGCAGGAAGGCCATGCTTGCTGTAAGAAGCGACTAATGGGTAGGAGTCGAGAGGTGAGGCGTGCATGTGTGTGTGTGTGTATGTGTGCAAGTGTGTGTGTGTGTGTCCGTTCGGCTCGCAGAGATAGGTATACGTCTGTGGTAAGAAGGCCCTGCCTGTTTTAAGAGGCGACTAATGGATAGGAATCGAGAGGTGGAGAATGTGTGCGTGTGCGTGTGTGCGTGTGTGCGTGTGTGCCTGTGTGCGTGTGTTTGTGTGTGCGTGTGTGTGTGTATCCGTTCGGCTTGCAGAGATAAGAACACGGCCGTGGCAAAATGTCCCTGCCTGTCGTAAGAGGCGACTAATGGGTAGGAGTCGAGAGGTGAAGAGGGTACGTGAGGGTGTGCATGTGTGGGTGTGTGTGTGTTTGTGCGTGTGTAAGTGTGTGTGTATGTTTGTGTGTGTCCCTTCGGCTCGCAGAGATTAGAATACTGCAGAGTAATAAGTAGGAGTCGAGAGGTGAAGAGTGTATGTGTGTGTGTGCTTGTGTGCGTGTGTGTGTGCGTGTGTGAGTATGTGTGTGTGTTAGTTCGGCTTGCAGAAATAAGAACACGACCGAGGCAAGAAGGCCCTGCCTATCGTAAGAGGCGACTAATAGGTAGGAGTCGAGAGGTGAAAGTGTATGTTTGTGTGCGTGTGTGAGTATGTGTGTGTGTCCGTTCGGCTTGCAGTGATAAGAACACGGCCAAGGCAAGAAGGCACTGCCTATCGTAAGAGGCGACTAATAGGTAGGAGTCGAGAGGTGAAGAATGTATGTGTGTGTGCGTGTGTGCGTGTTTGTGTGCGTGTTTGTGTGTGTGTGAGTGTATGTGTGTGTGCGTGTGTGCGTGCGTGAGTGTGTGTGTGTTTGTGAGTGTGTGTGTATGTGTGTGTGTCCCTTCGGCTTGCAGAGATAAGAACACGGCCGAGGCAAGAAGGTCCTGCCTGTCGTGAGAGACGACTAATAGGTACGAGTCGAGAGGTGAAGAATGTATGTGTGTGTGCGTATGTGCGTGTTTGTGTGTGTGTGAGTGTATGTGTGTGTGCGTGTGTGCGTGCGTGTGTGCGTGTGTGTGTGTGAGTGTGTGTGTGTATGTGTGTGTCCGTTCGGCTTGCAGAGATAAGAACACGGCCGTGGCAAGAAGTACCTGCCTGTCGTAAGAGGAGAATAATGGGTAGGAGTCGAGAGGTAAAGAGTGTGTGTGTGTCCGTTCGGCTCGCAGAGAAGAACACGGCAGTGGCAAAAATCCCTGAATGTCGTAAGAGGCGACTAATGGGTAGGAGTCTAGAGGTGGAGCGTGTATGTGTGTGTGTGTGCGAGTGTGTGTGTGTGTGTCTGTTCGGCTCGCAGAGATAAGAATACGTCCGTGGCAAGAAGGCCCTGCCTGTCGTAAGAGCAGAATAATGGGTAGGAGTCAAGAGGTGAAGAGTGTATGTGTGTGTGTTTGTGTGCGTGTGTGCGTGCGTGTGTGAGTGTGTGTGTGAGTGTGTGTGTGTCAGTATGTGTGTGTGTGTCCGGTCGGCTCGCAGAGATATGAACACGGCCGTGGCAAGAAGGCTCTGCCTGTCGTAAGAGGAGAATAATGGCTAGGAGTCGAGAGGTAAAGAGTGTATGTGTGTGTGCGCGCGTGTGTGTGTGTATGTGTATGTGTGTGTGTGTGCGTGTCTCTTCTGCTCGCAGAGGTACGAATACGGCCGTGGCAAGAAGGCCATGCTTGCTGTAAGGAGCAACTAATGGGTAGGAGTCGCGAGTTGAAGAGTGTACCTGTGTGTGAGTGTGTGTGTGTGCGTGTGTGAGTGTATGTGTGTGTGTCCGTTCGGCTTGCAGAGATAAGAATACAGCCGTGGCAAGAAGGCCCTGCCTGTCGTTTAGAAGAGTTTAGGTGTGTGTGTGTGTGTGTCTGTATGGCTCGCAGAGGTAAAAACACGGCCGTGGCAAAAAAGCCCTGCCTGTCGTAAGAGGCGACTAATGGGTAGGAGTCGAGAGGTGAAGAGTGTATGTGTGTGTGTGTGTGCGTGTGTGTGTGAGTGTGTGTGTGTGTGCGTGTGTGAGTGTGTGTGTATGTATGTGTGTCCGTTCGGCCTGCAGAGATAAGAATACAGCCGAGGCAAGAAGGCCCTGCCTGTCGTAAGGTGCGAGTAATAGGTAGGAGTCGAGAGGTGAAGAGTGTAGGTGTGTGTGTGTGTGAGTGTGTATGTGTGTCTGTATGGCTCGCAAAGATAAGAACACGGCCGTGGCAAAAAGGCCCTGCCTGTCGAAAGAGGCGACTAATGGGTAGGAGTGGAGAGGTGAAGAGTTTATGTGTGTGTCTCTATGTTCATGTGTGTGTGCGAGTGTGTGTATGTATGTTTGTCCGTTCGGCTTGCAGAGATAAGAACACAGCCGAGGCAAGAAGGCCCTGCCTGTCGTGAGGGGCGAGTAATAGGTAAGAGTCGAGAGGTGAAGTGTTTAGGTGTGTGTGTGTGTGTGAGTGTGTGTGTGTGTGTGTCTGTATGGCTCGCAGAGATAAAAACACGGCCGTGGCAAAAAGGCCCTGCCTGTCGTAAGAGACGACTAATGGGTAGGAGTCGAGAGGTGAAGAGTGTATGTGTGTGTGTGCGTGTGTGCGTGTGTGAGTGTGTGTGTGTGTCCGTTCGGCTCGCAGAGATAAGAATACGGCCGTGGCAAGAAGGCCCTGCCTGTCGTAGGAGGCGACTAATGGGTAGGAGTCGAAAGGTGAAGAGTGTGTGTGTGTGTGTGTGCGTGTGTGAAGAGTGTATGTGTGTGTGCGTGTGTGCGTGTGTGTGATGTGTGAGTGTGTGTGTGTATCTGTGTGTGTGAGTGTGTGTGTGTCCGTTCAGCTTGCAGAGATAAGAATACGGCAGGGGCAAAAAGGCCCTGCCTGTCGTTAGTGGCGACTACTGGGTAGGAGTCGAGAGGTGAAGAGTGTATGTGTGTGTGTGTGCGTGTGTGAGTGTGTGTGTATGTGTGTGTGTGTGTGTGTCTCTTCGGCTTACAGAGATAAGACTACGGCCGAGGAAAGAAGGCCCTGCCTGACGTAAGAGGCGACTAATGGGTAGGAGTCGAGAGGTGAAGAGTGTATGTGTGTGTGTGTGTGTGCGTGTGTGTTTGCGTGTGTGAGTATGTGTGTGTATGTGTGTGTGTCCGTTAGGCTTGCAGAGATAAGAATACGGCCGAGGCAAGAAGGCCCTGCCTCTTGTAAGGGGCGACTAATAGGTAGGAGTCGAGGGGTGAAGAGTGTATGTGTGTGTGAGTGTGTGTGTGCGTGTGTGAGTATGTGTGTGTGTCCGTTCGGCTTGCAGAGATAAGAACACGGCCGAGGAAAGAATGCCCTGCCTGACGTAAGAGGCGACTAATGGGTAGGAGTCGAGAGGTGAAGAGTGTATGTGTGTGTGTGCGTGTGTGCGTGTGTGAGTGTGTGTGTGTGTCCGTTCGGCTCGCAGAGATAAGAATACGGCCGTGGCAAGAAGGCCCTGCCTGTCGTAAGAGGCGACTAATGGGTAGGAGTCGAAAGGTGAAGAGTGTATGTGTGTGTGTGTGTGCGTGTGTGCGTGTGTGAGTGTGTGTGTGTGTCTGTATGGCTCGCAGAGGTAAAAACACGGCCGTGGCAAAAAAGCCCTGCCTGTCGTAAGAGGCGACTAATGGGTAGGAGTCGAGAGGTGAAGAGTGTATGTGTGTGTGTGTGTGTGCGTGTGTGTGTGAGTGTGTGTGTGTGTGCGTGTGTGAGTGTGTGTGTATGTATGTGTGTCCGTTCGGCCTGCAGAGATAAGAATACAGCCGAGGCAAGAAGGCCCTGCCTGTCGTAAGGTGCGAGTAATAGGTAGGAGTCGAGAGGTGAATGGTGTAGGTGTGTGTGTGTGAGTGTGTATGTGTGTCTGTATGGCTCGCAAAGATAAGAACACGGCCGTGGCAAAAAGGCCCTGCCTGTCGAAAGAGGCGACTAATGGGTAGGAGTGGAGAGGTGAAGAGTGTATGTGTGTGTGTGCGTGTGTGCGTGTGTGAGTGTGTGTGTGTGTCCGTTCGGCTCGCAGAGATAAGAATACGGCCGTGGCAAGAAGGCCCTGCCTGTCGTAAGAGACGACTAATGGGTAGGAGTCGAGAGGTGAAGAGTGTATGTGTGTGTGTGCGTGTGTGCGTGTGTGAGTGTGTGTGTGTGTCCGTTCGGCTCGCAGAGATAAGAATACGGCCGTGGCAAGAAGGCCCTGCCTGTCGTAAGAGACGACTAATGGGTAGGAGTCGAGAGGTGAAGAGTGTATGTGTGTGTGTGCGTGTGTGCGTGTGTGAGTGTGTGTGTGTGTCCGTTCGGCTCGCAGAGATAAGAATACGGCCGTGGCAAGAAGGCCCTGCCTGTCGTAAGAGGCGACTAATGGGTAGGAGTCGAAAGGTGAAGAGTGTATGTGTGTGTGTGTGCGTGTGTGTGTGTGTGTGTGTGTGAGTGTGTGTGTGTGCGTGTGTGAGTGTGTGTGTATGTATGTGTGTCCGTTCGGCCTGCAGAGATAAGAATACAGCCGAGGCAAGAAGGCCCTGCCTGTCGTAAGGGGCGAGTAATAGGTAGGAGTCGAGAGGTGAAGAGTGTATGTGTGTGTGTGCGTGTGTGTCCTTGTGTGAGTGTGTGTGTGTGTGTCCGGTCGTCTCGCAGAGAAAAGAACACGGCGGTGGCAAAAAAGGCCCTGCCTGTCGAAAGAGGCGACTAATGGGTAGGAGTCGAGAGGTGAAGAGTGTATGTGTGTGTGTGTGCGTGTGTGCGTGTGTGTGCGTGTGAGTGTGTGTGTATGTTCGTGTGTCCGTTTGGATTGCAGAGATAAGAATACGGCCAAGGCAAGAAGACCCTGCCTTTTGTAAGGGGCGACTAATAGGTAGGAGACGAGAGGTGAAGAGTGTATGTGTGTATGCGTGTGTGCGTTTGTGTGTGCGTGTGTGAGTATGTGTGTGTGTCCGTTTGGCTTGCAGAGATAAGAATACGGCCGAGGCAAGAAGGCCCTGCCTCTTGTAAGGGGCGACTAATAGGTAGGAGTCGAGAGGTGAAGAGTGTATGTGTGTGTGCGTGTGTGTGTGTGAGTGTATGTGTGTGTGCGTGTGTGTTCGTGTGTGTGTGTGTGTGAGTGTGTGTGTGTATGTTTGTGTGTGTGTCCCTTCGGCTCGCAGAGATAAGAAAACAGCGGTGGCAAGAAGGACATGCCTGTCGTAAGGGGCGACTAATGGGTAGGAGTCGAGAAGTGAAGAGTGTATGTGTGCGTGCGTGTGTGCGTGTGTGTGTGAGTGTGTGTGTATATGTATGTGTGTCCCTTCGGCTCGCAGAGATAAGAAATCAGCGGTTTCAAGAAGGCCATGCCTGTCGTAAGAGGTGACTAATGAGTAGGAGTCGAGAGGTGAAAAGTGTATGTGTGTGTGTGTGTGTGTATGCGTGTGTAAGTGTGTGCGTGTGTGCGTGCGTGTGTGAGTGTGTGTGTGTATGTGTGTGTGTGAGTGTGTGTGTCCGGTTGGCTCGCAGAGATAAGAACACGGCCGTGGCAAAAAGGCCCTGCCTGTCGTAAGAGGCGACTAATGGGTAGGAGTCGAGAGGTGAAAAGTGTATGTGTGCGTGCGTGTGTGTGTGAGTGTGTGTGTATGTGTGTGTCCCTTCGGCTCGCAGAGATAAGAAAACAGCGGTGGCAAGAAGGCCATGCCTGTCGTAATGGGCGACTAATGGGTAGGAGTCGAGAGGTGAAGAATGTATGTGTGCGTGCGTTTGTGCGCGTGTGTGTGTGAGTGTGTGTGTGTATGTGTGTGTGTCCCTTCGTCTCGCAGAGATAAGAAAACAGCGGTGGCAAGAAGGCCATGCTTGTCGTAAGAGGCGACTAATGGGTAGAAGTCGAGAGGTGAAGAGTGTAATTGTGTGTGTGTGTGTGCGCGTGTGTGTGTGCGTGTGTGCGTGCTTGTGTGTGTGAGTGTGTGTGTCCGTTCAGCTTGCAGAGATAAGAATACGGCAGGGGCAAGAAGGCCCTGCCTGTCGTTAGTGGCGACTACTGGGTAGGAGTCGAGAGGTGAAGAGTGTATGTGTGTGTGTGTGTGTGTGTGTGTGTCTCTTCGGCTCACAGAGATAAGACTACGGCCGAGGAAAGAAGGCCCTGCCTGACGTAAGAGGCGACTAATGGGTAGGAGTCGAGAGGTGAAGAGTGTATGTGTGTGTGTGTGTGTGTGCGTGTGTGTTTGCGTGTGTGAGTATGTGTGTGTGTCCGTTCGGCTTGCAGAGATAAGAACACGGCCGAGGAAAGAATGCCCTGCCTGACGTAAGAGGCGACTAATGGGTAGGAGTCGAGAGGTGAAGAGTGTATGTGTGTGTGTGTGTGCGTGTGTGTTTGCGTGTGTGAGTGTGTGTGTGTATGTGTGTGTGTCCGTTAGGCTAGCAGAGATAAGAATACGGCCAAGGCAAGAAGGCCCTGCCTGTCTTAAGAGGCGACTAATGGATAGGAGTCGAGAGGTGGAAAGATTGTGCGTGTGCGTGTGCGTGTGTGTGTGCGTGTGTGTGTGAGTGTGTGTGTGTCCGTTCGGCTCGCAGAGAAGAACACGGCAGTGGCAAAAAGTCCCTGAATGTCGTAAGAGGCGACCAATGGGTAGGAGTCTAGAGGTGGAGCGTGTATGTGTGTGTGTGTGTGCGAGTGTGTGTGTGTGTCTGTTCGGCTCGCAGAGATAAGAATACGTCCGTGGCAAGAAGGCCCTGCCTGTCGTAAGAGCAGAATAATGGGTAGGAGTCGAGAGGTGAAGAGTGTATGTGTGTGTGTTTGTGTGCGTGTGTGCGTGCGTGTGTGAGTGTGTGTGTGAGTGTGTGTGTGTCAGTGTGTGTGTGTGTCCGGTCGGCTCGCAGAGATATGAACACGGCCGTGGCAAGAAGGCTCTGCCTGTCGTAAGAGGAGAATAATGGCTAGGAGTCGAGAGGTGAAGAGTGTATGTGTGTGTGTGTGTGCGTGTGTGTGTGAGTGTGTGTGTGTGCGTGTGTGAGTGTGTGTGTATGTATGTGTGTCCGTTCGGCCTGCAGAGATAAGAATACAGCCGAGGCAAGAAGGCCCTGCCTGTCGTAAGGTGCGAGTAATAGGTAGGAGTCGAGAGGTGAATGGTGTAGGTGTGTGTGTGTGAGTGTGTATGTGTGTCTGTATGGCTCGCAAAGATAAGAACACGGCCGTGGCAAAAAGGCCCTGCCTGTCGTAAGAGGCGACTAATGGGTAGGAGTGGAGAGGTGAAGAGTGTATGTGTGTGTGTGCGTGTGTGCGTGTGTGAGTGTGTGTGTGTGTGTCCGTTCGGCTCGCAGAGATAAGAATACGGCCGTGGCAAGAAGGCCCTGCCTGTCGTAAGAGACGACTAATGGGTAGGAGTCGAGAGGTGAAGAGTGTATGTGTGTGTGTGCGTGTGTGCGTGTGTGAGTGTGTGTGTGTGTCCGTTCGGCTCGCAGAGATAAGAATACGGCCGTGGCAAGAAGCACTGCCTGTCGTTTAGAAGAGTTTAGGTGTGTGTGTGTGGTTGTGAGTGTGTATGTGTGTGTGTGTCTGTATGGCTCGCAGAGGTAAAAACACGGCCGTGGCAAAAAGGCCCTGCCTGTCGTAAGAGACGACTAATGGGTAGGAGTCGAGAGGTGAAGAGTGTATGTGTGTGTATGTGTGCGTGTGTGCGTGTGTGAGTGTGTGAGTGTGTCTGTATGGCTCGCAGAGGTAAAAACACGGCCGTGGCAAAAAAGCCCCGCCTGTCGTAAGAGGCGACTAATGGGTAGGAGTCGAGAGGTGAAGAGTGTATGTGTGTGTGTGTGTGCGTGTGTGTGTGAGTGTGTGTGTGTGTGCGTGTGTGAGTGTGTGTGTATGTATGTGTGTCCGTTCGGCCTGCAGAGATAAGAATACAGCCGAGGCAAGAAGGCCCTGCCTGTCGTAAGGTGCGAGTAATAGGTAGGAGTCGAGAGGTGAATGGTGTAGGTGTGTGTGTGTGAGTGTGTATGTGTGTCTGTATGGCTCGCAAAGATAAGAACACGGCCGTGGCAAAAAGGCCCTGCCTGTCGAAAGAGGCGACTAATGGGTAGGAGTGGAGAGGTGAAGAGTGTATGTGTGTGTGTGCGTGTGTGCGTGTGTGAGTGTGTGTGTGTGTCCGTTCGGCTCGCAGAGATAAGAATACGGCCGTGGCAAGAAGGCCCTGCCTGTCGTAAGAGACGACTAATGGGTAGGAGTCGAGAGGTGAAGAGTGTATGTGTGTGTGTGCGTGTGAGCGTGTGTGAGTGTGTGTGTGTGTCCGTTCGGCTCGCAGAGATAAGAATACGGCCGTGGCAAGAAGGCCCTGCCTGTCGTAAGAGACGACTAATGGGTAGGAGTCGAGAGGTGAAGAGTGTATGTGTGTGTGTGCGTGTGTGCGTGTGTGAGTGTGTGTGTGTGTCCGTTCGGCTCGCAGAGATAAGAATACGGCCGTGGCAAGAAGGCCCTGCCTGTCGTAAGAGACGACTAATGGGTAGGAGTCGAAAGGTGAAGAGTGTATGTGTGTGTGTGTGTGCGTGTGTGTGTGTGTGTGTGAGTGTGTGTGTGTGTGCGTGTGTGAGTGTGTGTGTATGTATGTGTGTCCGTTCGGCCTGCAGAGATAAGAATACAGCCGAGGCAAGAAGGCCCTGCCTGTCGTAAGGGGCGAGTAATAGGTAGGAGTCGAGAGGTGAAGAGTGTATGTGTGTGTGTGCGTGTGTGCGTGTGTGTGCTTGTGTGAGTGTGTGTGTGTGTGTCCGGTCGTCTCGCAGAGATAAGAACACGGCGGTGGCAAAAAAGGCCCTGCCTGTCGAAAGAGGCGACTAATGGGTAGGAGTCGAGAGGTGAAGAGTGTATGTGTGTGTGTGTG
>NW_027311916.1:485000-512500 GCF_040954645.1 Diabrotica undecimpunctata | reverse complement strand
TTGTAAGGGGCGACTAATAGGTAGGAATCGAGAGGTGAAGAGTGTATGTGTGTGTGCGTGTGTGCGTGTGTGTGTGTGTGAGTGTATGTGTGTGTGCGTGTGTGCGTGCGTGTGTGTGTCTGTGAGTGTGTGTGTGTGTATGTCTGTCCCTTCGGCTCGCAGAGAAAAGAAAACAGCGGTGGCAAGAATGCCATGCCTGTCGTAAGAGGTGATTAATGGGTAGGAGTCGAGAGGTGAAGAGTGTATGTGTGTGTGCGTGTGTGCGTGTGTGTGTGTGTGAGTGTATGTGTGTGTGCGTGTGTGCGTGCGTGTGTGTGTCTGTGAGTGTGTGTGTGTGTATGTCTGTCCCTTCGGCTCGCAGAGAAAAGAAAACAGCGGTGGCAAGAATGCCATGCCTGTCGTAAGAGGTGACTAATGGGTAGGAGTCGAGAGGTGAAAAGTGTATGTGTGTTTGTGTGAGTGTGTGTGTATGTGTGTGTCCCTTCGGCTCACAGAGATAAGAAAACAGCGGTGGCAAGAAGGCCATGCCTGTCGTAATGGGCGACTAATGGGTAGGAGTCGAGAGGTGAAGAGTGTATGTGTGTGTGTGTGTGCGTGTGTGTTTGCGTGTGTGAGTGTGTGTGTGTGTATGTGTGTGTCAGTTAGGCTTGCAGAGATAAGAATACGGCCAAGGCAAGAAGGCCCTGCCTCTTGTAAGGGGCGACTAATAGGTAGGAATCGAGAGGTGAAGAGTGTATGTGTGTGTGCGTGTGTGCGTGTGTGTGTGTGTGAGTGTATGTGTGTGTGCGTGTGTGCGTGCGTGTGTGTGTCTGTGAGTGTGTGTGTGTGTATGTCTGTCCCTTCGGCTCGCAGAGAAAAGAAAACAGCGGTGGCAAGAATGCCATGCCTGTCGTAAGAGGTGATTAATGGGTAGGAGTCGAGAGGTGAAGAGTGTATGTGTGTGTGCGTGTGTGCGTGTGTGTGTGTGTGAGTGTATGTGTGTGTGCGTGTGTGCGTGCGTGTGTGTGTCTGTGAGTGTGTGTGTGTGTATGTGTGTCCCTTCGGCTCGCAGAGAAAAGAAAACAGCGGTGGCAAGAATGCCATGCCTGTCGTAAGAGGTGATTAATGGGTAGGAGTCGAGAGGTGAAGAGTGTATGTGTGTGTGCGTGTGTGTGTGTTTGTGCGTTTGTAAGTGTGTGTGTATGTATGTAAGTGTCCGTTCGGCTCGCAGAGATTAGAATACGGTCGAGGCAAGAAGGACATGCCTGTCGTAAAAGGCGACTAATGGGTAGGAGTCGAGAGGTGAAGAGTGTATGTGTGTGTGTTTGTGTGCGTGTGTGCGTGCGTGTGTGAGTGTGTGTGTGAGTGTGTGTGTGTCAGTGTGTGTGAGTCCGGTCGGCTCGCAGAGATATGAACACGGCCGTGGCAAAAAGGCTCTGCCTGTCGTAAGAGGAGAATAATGGGTAGGAGTCGAGAGGTGAAGAGTGTATGTGTGTGTGTGCGCGCGTGTGTGTGTGTGTGTATGTGTATGTGTGTGTGTGTGTGTGTGTGTGCGTGTCTCTTCTGCTCGCAGAGGTACGAATACGGCCGTGACAAGAAGGCCATGCCTGCTGTAAGGAGCAACTAATGGGTAGGAATCGCGAGTTGAAAAGTGTACCTGTGTGTGAGTGTGTTTGTGTGTGCGTGTGTGAGTGTATGTGTGTGTGTGTCCGTTCGGCTTGCAGAGATAAGAATACAGCCGTGGCAAGAAGGCCCTGCCTGTCGTTTAGAAGAGTTTAGGTGTGTGTGTGTGTGGTTGTGAGTGTGTGTGTGTGGTTGTGAGTGTGTGTGTGTGAGTGTCTGTATGGCTTGCAGAGGTAAAAACACGGCCGTGGCAAAAAGGCCCTGCCTGTCGTAAGAGACGACTAATGGGTAGGCGTCGAGAGGTGAAGAGTGTATGTGTGTGTGTGTGTGTGCGTGTGTGCGTGTGTGAGTGTGTGTGTGTGTCCGTTGGCTCGCAGAGATAAGAATACGGCCGTGGCAAGAAGCCCTGCCTGTCGTAAGAGGCGACTAATGGGTAGGAGTCGAGAGGTGAAGAGTGTATGTGTGTGTCTGTGTGTGCGTGTGTGTGTGAGTGTGTGTGTGTGTGCGTGTGTGAGTGTGTGTGTATGTATGTGTGTCCGTTCGGCCTGCATAGGTAAGAATACAGCCGAGGCAAGAAGGCCCTGCCTGTCGTAAGGTGCGAGTAATAGGTAGGAGTCGAGAGGTGAAGAGTGTAGGTGTGTGTGTGTGTGTGTGAATGTGTATGTGTGTCTGTATGGCTCGCAAAGATAAGAACACGGCCGTGGCAAAAAGGCTCTGCCTGTCGAAAGAGGCGTATAATGGGTAGGAGTGGAGAGGTGAAGAATTTATGTGTGTGTGTGTGTGTGTGTGTGTGTGTGCATGTGTGTGTGTGTGTCCGTTCGGCTCGCAGAGATAAGAATACGGCCGTGGCAAGAAGGCCTTATCTGTCGTAGGAGGCGACTAATGGGTAGGAGTCGAAAGGTGAAGAGTGTATGTGTGTGTGTGTGCGTGTGTGTGTGTGTGAGGGTGTGTGTGTGTGTGCGTGTGTGAGTGTGTGTGTATGTATGTGTGTCCGTTCGGCCTGCAGAGATAAGAATACAGCCGAGGCAAGAAGGCCCTGCCTGTCGTAAGGGGCGAGTAATAGGTAGGAGTCGAGAGGTGAAGAGTGTATGTGTGTGTGTGCGTGTGTGCGTGTGTGTGGTGTGTGAGTGTGTGTGTGTATTTGTGTGTGTGAGTGTGTGTGTGTCCAGTAGGCTCGCAAAGATAAGAACACGGCCGTGGCAAGAAGGCCCTGCCTGTCGTCAGAGGCGACTAATGGGTAGGAGTCGAGTGCTGAAGAGTGTATATGTGTGTGTGTGCGTGTGTGCGTGTGTGTGCGTGTGTGAGTGTGTGTGTATGTTTGTGTGTGTGTGTGTGTGTCCGTTTGGATTGCAGAGATAAGAATACGGCCAAGGCAAGAAGACCCTGCCTTTTGTAAGGGGCGACTAATAGGTAGGAGACGAGAGGTGAAGAGTGTATGTGTGTATGCGTGTGTGCGTGTGTGTGTGTGCGTGTGTGAGTATGTGTGTGTGTGTCCGTTTGGCTTGCAGAGATAAGAATACGGCCGAGGCAAGAAGGCCCTGCCTCTTGTAAGGGGCGACTAATAGGTAGGAGTCGAGAGGTGAAGAGTGTATGTGTGCGTGCGTGTGTGCGTGTGTGTGTGTGTGTATGTGTATGTGTGTCCCTTTGGCTCGCAGAGATAAGAAATCAGCGGTTTCAAGAAGGCCATGCCTGTCGTAAGAGGTGACTAATGGGTAGGAGTCGAGAGGTGAAGAGTGTATGTGTCTGTGTGTATGTGTGTGTGTGTCCGTTTGGCTTGCAGAGATAAGAATACGGCCGAGGCAAGAAGACCCTGCCTGTCTTAAGAGGCGACTAATGGATAGGAGTCGAGAGGTGAAGAGTGTATGTGTGTGTGCGCGCGTGTGTGTGTGTGTGCCTGTGTGCGTGTGTTTGTCTGTGCGTGTGTGTGTGTGTCCGTTCGGCTCGCAGAGATAAGAATACGTCCGTGGCAAGAAGGCCCTGCCTGTCTTAAGAGGCGACTAATGGATAGGAATCGAGAGGTGGAGAGTGTGTGCGTGTGCGTGTGCGTTTGCGTGTGTGCGTTTGTGCCTGTGTGCGTGTGTTTGTGTGTGCGTGTGTGTGTGTGTCCGTTCGGCTTGCAGAGATAAGAACACGGCCGTGGCAAGAAGTCCCTGCCTGTCGTAAGAGGGGAATAATGGGTAGAAGTCGAGAGGTGAATAGTGTATTTGTGCTTGCGTGTGTGTGTTTGTGTGTGAGTGTGTGTGTGTGTGTCCGTTCGGCTCGCAGAGATAAGAATGCGTTCGTTGCAAGAAGGCCCTGCCTGTCTTAAGAGACGACTAATGGATAGGAGTCGAGAGGTGGAGAGTGTGTGCGTGTGCGTGTGCGATTGCGTGTGTGCGTTTGTGCCTGTGTGCGTGTGTTTGTGTGTGCGTGTGTGTGTGTCCGGTCGGCTCGCTGAAATGAGAACACGGCCGTGGCAAGAAGGCCCTGCCTGTCGTAAGAGGCGACTAATGGGTAGGAGTCGAGAGGTGAAGAGTGTATGTGTGTGTGTACGTGTGTGCGTGTGTGTGTGCGTGTGTGAGTATGTGTGTGTCCGTTCGGCTTGCAGAGATAAGAATACATCCGTGGCAAGAAGTCCCTGAATGTCGTAAGAGGCGACTAATGGGTAGGAGTCGAGAGGTTAAGAGTGTATGTGTATGTGTGTGTGCGTGTGTGGGTGTGTGTGTGTTTGTGCGTGTGTAAATATGTGTTTGTATGTATGTGTGTGTCCATTCGGTTCGCAAAGATTAGAATACGGCCGAGGCAAGAAGGCCCTGCCTCTTGTAAGGGGCGACTAATAGGTAGGAGTCGAGAGGTGAATAGTGTATGTGTATGTGTGTGTGCGTGTGCGGGTGTGTGTGTGTTTGTGCGTGTGTAAATGTATGTGTGTATGTATGTGTGTGTCCATTCGGTTCGCAGAGATAAGAATACGGCCGAGGCAAGAAGGCCATGCCTGTCGTAAGAGGCGACTAATGGGTAGGAGTCGAGGGGTGAAAAGTGTATTTGTGTGTGTGCGTGTGTGTGCGTGTGTGCGTGCTTGTGTGTGTGAGTGTGTGTGTGTGTATGTGTGTGTGTCCGTTTGGCTTGCAGAGATAAGAATACGGCCGAGGCAAGAAGGCCCTGCCTGTCTTAAGAGGCGACTAATGGATAGGAGTCGAGAGGTGGAGAGTGTGTGCGTGTGCGTGTACGTGTGTGTGTGTGCGTGTGTGCCTGTGTGCGTGTGTTTGTCTGTGCGTGTGTGTGTGTGTCCGTTCGGCTCGCAGAGATAAAAATACGTCCGTGGCAAGAAGGCCCTGCCTTTCTTAAGAGGCGACTAATGGATAGGAATCGAGAGGTGGAGAGTGTGTGCGTGTGCGTGTGCGTTTGCGTGTGTGCGTTTGTGCCTGTGTGCGTGTGTTTGTGTGTGCGTGTGTGTGTGTGTCCGTTCGGCTTGCAGAGATAAGAACACGGCCGTGGCAAGAAGTCCCTGCCTGTCGTAAGAGGCGACTAATGAATAGGAGTCGAGAGGTGAAGAGTGTATGTGTCTTTGTGTGTGTGCGTGTGTTTGTGCGTGTGTGAGTATGTGTGTGTGTTTGTGTGTGTGTGTGTGTGTGTCCGTTTGGCTTGCAGAGATAAGAATACGGCCGAGGCAAGAAGGCCCTGCCTGTCGTAAGAAACGACTAATGGGTAGGAGTCGAGCGGTGGAGAGTGTGTGCGTGTGCGTGTGTGTGTGTGCGTGTGTGTGTGTCCGTTCGGCTTGCAGAGATAAGAACACGGCCGTGGCAAGAAGTCCCTGCCTGTCGTAATAGGAGAATAATGGGTAGGAGTCGAGAGGTGAAGAGTGTATGTGTGTGTGTGCGTGTGTGCGTGTGTGTGTGCGTGTGTGAGTATGTGTGTGTGTCCGTTCGGCTTGCAGAGATAAGAACACGGCCGTGGCAAGAAGTCCCTGCCTGTCGTAAGAGGAGAATAATGGGTAGGAGTCGAGAGGTGAAGAGTGTATGTGTGTGTGTGTGCGTGTGTGCGTGTGTGGGCGTGTGTGAGTGTGTGTGTATGTGTGTGTGTCCGTTTGGCTTGCAGAGATAAGAACACGGCCGAGGCCAGAAGGCCCTGCCTCTTGTAAGGGTCAACTAATAAGTAGGAGTCGAGAGGTCAAGAGTGTATGTGTGTGTGTGCGTGTGTGCGTGTGTGTGTGCGTGTGTGTGCGTGTGTGAGTATGTGTGTGTGTTAGTTTGGCTTGCAGAGATGAGAACACGACCGCGGCAAGAAGGCCCTGCTTATCGTAAGAGGCGACTAAAAGGTAGGAGTCGAGAGGTGAAGAGTGTATGCGTGTGTGCGTGTGTGCGTGTGTGTGTTTGTGCGTTTGTGCGTGTGTGAGTGTGTGTGTATAAGTGTGTGTGTCCGTTCGGCTTGCAGAGATATGAATACTGCCGGGGCAAGAAGGCCCTGCCTCTCGTAAGAGGCGACTAAAAGGTAGGGGTCGAGAGGTGAAGAGTGTATGTGTGTGTGTGTGAGTGTGTGTCTTTGTCCGCTCGGCTCGCAGAGATAAGATTACGGCCGTGGTAAGAAGGCCCTGCCTGTCTTAAGAGGCGCCTAATGGATATTAGTCGAGAGGTGGAGAGTGTGTACGTGTGCGTGTGCGTGTGTGTGGGTGCGTGTGTGTGCGTGTGTGCGTGTGTGTGTGTGAGTGTATGTGTGTCCGTTCGGCTCGCAGAGATAAGAACACGGCCGTGGCAAGAAGTCCCTGAATGTCGTAAGAGGCGACTAATGGGTAGGAGTCGAGAGGTAAAGCGTGTATGTGTGTGTATGTGTGTGTGCGAGTGTGTGTGTGTGTGTCCGTTTGGCCCGCAGAGATAAGAACACGTCCGTAGCAAGAAGGCCCTGCCTGTCGTAAGAGGCGACTAATGGATAGGAGTCGAGAGGTGGAGAGTGTGTGCGTGTACGTGTGCGTGCGTGTTTAAGTGTGTGTGTATGTGAGTGTGTGAGTGTGTGTGTGTGCGGTCGGCTCGCAGAGATAAGAACACAGCCGTGGCAAGAAGGCCCTGCCTGTCGTAAGAGGCGAGTAATAAGTAGGAGCCGAGAGGTGAAGAGTGTATGTGTGTGTGTGCGTGTGTGCGTGTGTGTGTGCGTGTGTGAGTATGTGTGTGTGTTAGTTCGGCTTGCAGAAATAAGAACACGACCGAGGCAAGAAGGCCCTGCCTATCGTAAGAGGCGACTAATAGGTAGGAGTCGAGAGGTGAAGAGTGTATGTTTGTTTGCGTGTGTGCGTGTGTGTGTGCGTGTGTGAGTATGTGTGTGTGTCCGTTCGGCTTGCAGAGATAAGAATACGGCCGTGGCAAAAAGGCCATGCTTGCTGTAAGGAGCGACTAATTGGTAGTAGTCGATAGGTGAAGAGTGTATGTGTGTGTGCGTGTGTGCGTGTATGTGTGTTTGTGCGTGTGTGAGTGTGTGTGTATAAGTGTGTGTGTCCGTTCGGCTTGTAGAGATATGAATACGGCCGGGGCAAGAAGGCCCTGCCTCTCGTAAGAGGCGACTAAAAGGTAGGGGTCGAGAGGTGAAGAGTGTATGTGTGTGTGTGTGTGAGTGTGTGTGTTTGTCCGCTCGGCTCGCAGAGATAGGATTACGGCCGTGGCAAGAAGGCCCTGCCTGTCTTAAGAGGCGGCTAATGGATAGGAGTCGAGAGGTGGAGAGTGTGTGCGTGTGCGTGTGCGTGTGTGTGGGTGCGTGTGTGTGCGTGTGTGCGTGTGTTTGTGTGAGTCTGTGTGTGTCCGTTCGGCTCGCAGAGATAAGAACACGGCCGTGGCAAGAAGTCCCTGAATGTCGTAAGAGGCGACTAATGGGTAGGAGTCGAGAGGTG
Organism: Diabrotica undecimpunctata; assembly: GCF_040954645.1. Taxonomy (NCBI): domain Eukaryota; kingdom Metazoa; phylum Arthropoda; class Insecta; order Coleoptera; family Chrysomelidae; genus Diabrotica; species Diabrotica undecimpunctata. The sequence goes on along the minus strand of NW_027311916.1, from coordinate 505,047 downwards.
AAGCGTGTATGTGTGTGTATGTGTGTGTGCGTGTGTGCGTGTGTGGGCGTGTGTGAGTGTGTGTGTGTGTTAGTTTGGCTTGCAGAGATGAGAACACGACCGCGGCAAGAAGGCCCTGCTTATCGTAAGAGGCGACTAAAAGGTAGGAGTCGAGAGGTGAAGAGTGTATGTGTGTGTGCGTGTGTGCGTGTGTGTGTTTGTGCGTGTGTGAGTGTGTGTATATAAGTGTGTGTGTCCGTTCGGCTTGCAGAGATATGAATACGGCCGGGGCAAGAAGGCCCTGCCTCTCGTAAGAGGCGACTAAAAGGTAGGAGTCGAGAGGTGGAGAGTGTGTGCGTGTGCGTGTGCGTGTGTGTGGGTGCGTGTGTGTGCGTGTGTGCGTGTGTGCGTGTGTTTGTGTGAGTGTGTGTGTGTCCGTTCGGCTCGCAGAGATAAGAACACGGCCGTGGCAAGAAGTCCCTGAATGTCGTAAGAGGCGACTAATGGGTAGGAGTCGAGAGGTGAAGCGTGTATGTGTGTGTATGTGTGTGTGCGAGTGTGTGTGTGTGTGTGTCCGTTTGGCTCGCAGAGATAAGAACACGTCCGTAGCAAGAAGGCCCTGCCTGTCGTAAGAGGCGACTAATGGATAGGAGTCGAGAGATGGAGAGTGTGTGCGTGTACGTGTGCGTGCGTGTTTATGTGTGTGTGTATGTGAGTGTGTGAGTGTGTGTGTGTGTGCGGTCGGCTCGCAGAGATAAGAACACAGCCGTGGCAAGAAGGCCCTGCCTGTCGTAAGAGGCAAGTAATAAGTAGGAGTCGAGAGGTGAAGAGTGTATGTGTGTGTGTGCGTGTGTGCGTGTGTGTGTGCGTGTGTGAGTATGTGTGTGTGTTAGTTCGGCTTGCAGAAATAAGAACACGACCGAGGCAAGAAGGCCCTGCCTATCGTAAGAGGCGACTAATAGGTAGGAGTCGAAAGGTGAAGAGTGTATGTTTGTGTGCGTGTGTGCGTGTATGTGTGCGTGTGTGAGTATGTGTGTGTGTCCGTTCGGCTTGCAGTGATAAGAACACGGCCAAGGCAAGAAGGCCCTGCCTATCGTAAGAGGCGACTAATTGGTAGGAGTCGAGAGGTGAAGAGTGTATGTGTGTGTGTGCGTGTGTGCGTGTGTGTGTGCGTGTGTGAGTATGTGTGTGTGTTAGTTCGGCTTGCAGAAATAAGAACACGACTGAGGCAAGAAGGCCCTGCCTATCGTAAGAGGCGACTAATAGGTAGGAGTCGAGAGGTGAAGAGTGTATGTTTGTGTGCGTGTGTGCGTGTGTGTGTGCGTGTGTGAGTATGTGTGTGTGTCCGTTCGGCTTGCAGTGATAAGAACACGGCCAAGGCAAGAAGGCCCTGCCTATCGTAAGAGGCGACTAATAGGTAGGAGTCGAGAGGTGAAGAATGTATGTGTGTGTGCGTGTGGGCGTGTTTGTGTGTGTGTGAGTGTATGTGTGTGTGCGTGTGTGCGTGCGTGTGTGTGTGTGTGTGTGTGTTTGTGAGTGTGTGTGTATGTATGTGTGTGTGTCCCTTCAGCTTGCAGAGATAAGAAAACAGCCGTGGCAAGAAAGCGATGCAAATCGTACGGGGCGACTAATGGATAGGAGTCGAGAGGCAAAGAGTGGGCGACTAATAAGTAGGAGTCGAGAGGTGAAAAGTGTATGTGTGTGTGCGTGTGTGCGTGTGTGTGTGCGTGTGTGAGTATGTGTGTGTGTTAGTTTGGCTTGCAGAAATAAGAACACGACCGAGGCAACAAGGCCCTGTCTATCGTAAGAGGCGACTAATAGGTAGGAGTCGAGAGATAAAGAGTGTATGTTTGTGTGCGTGTGTGCGTGTGTGTGTGCGTGTGTGAGTATGTGTGTGTGTGTCCGTTCGGCTTGCAGTGATAAGAACACGGCCAAGGCAAGAAGGCCCTGCCTGTCGTGAGAGACGACTAATAGGTAGGAGTCGAGAGGTGAAGAATGTATGTGTGTGTGCGTATGTGCGTGTTTGTGTGTGTGTGAGTGTATGTGTGTGTGCATGTGTGCGTGCGTGTGTGCGTGTGTGTGTGTGAGTGTGTGTGTGTATGTGTGTGTGTCTCTTCGTCTCGCAGAGATAAGAAAACAGCGGTGGCAAGAAGGCCATGCTTGTCGTAAGAGGCGACTAATGGGTAGAAGTCGAGAGGTGAAGAGTGTAATTGTGTGTGTGTGTGCGCGTGTGTGTGTGCGTGTGTGCGTGCTTGTGTGTGTGAGTGTGTGTGTCCGTTCAGCTTGCAGAGATAAGAATACGGCAGGGGCAAGAAGGCCCTGCCTGTCGTTAGTGGCGACTACTGGGTAGGAGTCGAGAGGTGAAGAGTGTATGTGTGTGTGTGTGCGTGTGTGAGTGTGTGTGTATGTGTGTGTGTGTGTGTGTGTCTCTTCGGCTCACAGAGATAAGACTACGGCCGAGGAAAGAAGGCCCTGCCTGACGTAAGAGGCGACTAATGGGTAGGAGTCGAGAGGTGAAGAGTGTATGTGTGTGTGTGTGTGTGCGTGTGTGTTTGCGTGTGTGAGTATGTGTGTGTATGTGTGTGTGTCCGTTAGGCTTGCAGAGATAAGAATACGGCCGAGGCAAGAAGGCCCTGCCTCTTGTAAGGGGCGACTAATAGGTAGGAGTCGAGGGGTGAAGAGTGTATGTGTGTGTGAGTGTGTGTGTGCGTGTGTGAGTATGTGTGTGTGTCCGTTCGGCTTGCAGAGATAAGAACACGGCCGAGGAAAGAATGCCCTGCCTGACGTAAGAGGCGACTAATGGGTAGGAGTCGAGAGGTGAAGAGTGTATGTGTGTGTGTGCGTGTGTGCGTGTGTGAGTGTGTGTGTGTGTCCGTTCGGCTCGCAGAGATAAGAATACGGCCGTGGCAAGAAGGCCCTGCCTGTCGTAAGAGGCGACTAATGGGTAGGAGTCGAAAGGTGAAGAGTGTATGTGTGTGTGTGTGCGTGTGTGCGTGTGTGAGTGTGTGTGTGTGTCTGTATGGCTTGCAGAGGTAAAAACACGGCCGTGGCAAAAAAGCCCTGCCTGTCGTAAGAGGCGACTAATGGGTAGGAGTCGAGAGGTGAAGAGTGCATGTGTGTGTGTGTGTGTGCGTGTGTGTGTGAGTGTGTGTGTGTGTGCGTGTGTGAGTGTGTGTGTATGTATGTGTGTCCGTTCGGCCTGCAGAGATAAGAATACAGCCGAGGCAAGAAGGCCCTGCCTGTCGTAAGGTGCGAGTAATAGGTAGGAGTCGAGAGGTGAATGGTGTAGGTGTGTGTGTGTGAGTGTGTATGTGTGTCTGTATGGCTCGCAAAGATAAGAACACGACCGTGGCAAAAAGGCCCTGCCTGTCGAAAGAGGCGACTAATGGGTAGGAGTGGAGAGGTGAAGAGTGTATGTGTGTGTGTGCGTGTGTGCGTGTGTGAGTGTGTGTGTGTGTCCGTTCGGCTCGCAGAGATAAGAATACGGCCGTGGCAAGAAGGCCCTGCCTGTCGTAAGAGACGACTAATGGGTAGGAGTCGAGAGGTGAAGAGTGTATGTGTGTGTGTGCGTGTGTGCGTGTGTGAGTGTGTGTGTGTGTCCGTTCGGCTCGCAGAGATAAGAATACGGCCGTGGCAAGAAGGCCCTGCCTGTCGTAAGAGACGACTAATGGGTAGGAGTCGAGAGGTGAAGAGTGTATGTGTGTGTGTGCGTGTGTGCGTGTGTGAGTGTGTGTGTGTGTCCGTTCGGCTCGCAGAGATAAGAATACGGCCGTGGCAAGAAGGCCCTGCCTGTCGTAAGAGGCGACTAATGGGTAGGAGTCGAAAGGTGAAGAGTGTATGTGTGTGTGTGTGCGTGTGTGTGTGTGTGTGAGTGTGTGTGTGTGTGCGTGTGTGAGTGTGTGTGTATGTATGTGTGTCCGTTCGGCCTGCAGAGATAAGAATACAGCCGAGGCAAGAAGGCCCTGCCTGTCGTAAGGGGCGAGTAATAGGTAGGAGTCGAGAGGTGAAGAGTGTATGTGTGTGTGTGCGTGTGTGCGTGTGTGTGCTTGTGTGAGTGTGTGTGTGTGTGTCCGGTCGTCTCGCAGAGATAAGAACACGGCGGTGGCAAAAAAGGCCCTGCCTGTCGAAAGAGGCGACTAATGGGTAGGAGTCGAGAGGTGAAGAGTGTATGTGTGTGTGTGTGCGTGTGTGCGTGTGTGTGCGTGTGAGTGTGTGTGTATGTTTGTGTGTCCGTTTGGATTGCAGAGATAAGAATACGGCCAAGGCAAGAAGACCCTGCCTTTTGTAAGGGGCGACTAATAGGTAGGAGACGAGAGGTGAAGAGTGTATGTGTGTATGCGTGTGTGCGTTTGTGTGTGCGTGTGTGAGTATGTGTGTGTGTCCGTTTGGCTTGCAGAGATAAGAATACGGCCGAGGCAAGAAGGCCCTGCCTCTTGTAAGGGCGACTAATAGGTAGGAGTCGAGAGGTGAAGAGTGTATGTGTGTGTGCGTGTGTGTGTGTGAGTGTATGTGTGTGTGCGTGTGTGTTCGTGTGTGTGTGTGTGTGAGTGTGTGTGTGTATGTTTGTGTGTGTGTCCCTTCGGCTCGCAGAGATAAGAAAACAGCGGTGGCAATAAGGCCATGCCTGTCGTAAGAGGTGACTAATGGGTAGGAGTCGAGAGGTGAAAAGTGTATGTGTGTGTGTGTGTGTATGCGTGTGTAAGTGTGTGCGTGTGTGCGTGCGTGTGTGAGTGTGTGTGTGTATGTGTGTGTGTGAGTGTGTGTGTCCGGTTGGCTCGCAGAGATAAGAACACGGCCGTGGCAAAAAGGCCCTGCCTGTCGTAAGAGGCGACTAATGGGTAGGAGTCGAGAGGTGAAAAGTGTATGTGTGCGTGCGTGTGTGTGAGTGTGTGTGTATGTGTGTGTCCCTTCGGCTCGCAGAGATAAGAAAACAGCGGTGGCAAGAAGGCCATGCCTGTCGTAATGGGCGACTAATGGGTAGGAGTCGAGAGGTGAAGAATGTATGTGTGCGTGCGTTTGTGCGCGTGTGTGTGTGAGTGTGTGTGTGTATTTGTGTGTGTGTCCCTTCGTCTCGCAGAGATAAGAAAACAGCGGTGGCAAGAAGGCCATGCTTGTCGTAAGAGGCGACTAATGGGTAGGAGTCGAGAGGTGAAGAGTGTAATTGTGTGTGTGTGTGCGTGTGTGCGTGCTTGTGTGTGTGATTGTGTGTGTCCGTTCAGCTTGCAGAGATAAGAATACGGCCGGGGCAAGAAGGCCCTGCCTGTCGTAAGTGGCGACTACTGGGTAGGAGTCGAAAGGTGAAGAGTGTATGTGTGTGTGTGTGTGCGTGTGTGTTTGCGTGTGTGAGTGTGTGTGTGTATGTGTGTGTGTCCGTTAGGCTTGCAGAGATAAGAATACGGCCAAGGCAAGAAGGCCCTGCCTCTTGTAAGGGGCGACTAATGTGTAGGAATCGAGAGGTGAAGAGTGTATGTGTGTGTGTGTGTGTGTGTGTGTGTGCGTGTGTGTTTGCGTGTGTGAGTGTGTGTGTGTGTATGTGTGTGTGTCCGTTAGGCTTGCAGAGATAAGAATACGGCCGAGGCAAGAAGGCCCTGCCTCTTGTAAGGGGCGACTAATAGGTAGGAGTCGAGGGGTGAAGGGTGTATGTGTGTGTGCGTGAGTGTGTGCGTGTGTGAGTATGTGTGTGTGTCCGTTCGGCTTGCAGAGATAAGAACACGGCCGAGGAAAGAAGGCCCTACCTGACGTAAGAGGAGACTAATGGGTAGGAGTCGAGAGGTGAAGAGTGTATGTATGTGTGCGTGTGTGTGTGTGTGTGTGTGTGAGTGTATGTGTGTGTGCGTGTGTGCGTGCGTGTGTGTGTGTCTGTGAGTGTGTGTGTGTGTGTGTGTGTGTATGTGTGTCCCTTCGGCTCGCAGAGAAAAAAAAACAGCGGTGGCAAGAATGCCATGCCTGTCGTAAGAGGTGACTAATGGGTAGGAGTCGAGAGGTGAAGAGTGTATATGTGTGTGCGTGTGTGTGTGTTTGTGCGTATGTGAGTGTGTGTGTATGGGTGTGTGTGTCCGTTCGGCTTGCAGAGATAAGAATACGGCCGTGACAAGAAGGCCATGCTTGTTGTAGTTAGCGGCTAATGGGTAGAAGTCGAGAGGTGAAGAGTGTATGTGTGTGTGTGTGCGTGTGTGTTTGCGTGTGTGAGTGTGTGTGTATGTGTGTGTGTCCGTTAGGCTTGCAGAGATAAGAATACGGCTAAGGCAAGAAGGCCCTGCCTCTTGTAAGGGGCGACTAATGTGTAGGAATCGAGAGGTGAAGAGTGTATGTGTGTGTGCGTGTGTGCGTGTGTGTGTGTGTGTGTGTGTGAGTGTATGTGTGTGTGCGTGTGTGCGAACGTGTGTGTGTCTGTGAGAGTGTGTGTGTGTATGTGTGTCCCTTCGGCTCGCAGAGAAAAGAAAACAGCGGTGGCAAGAATGCCATGCCTGTCGTAAGAGGTGACTAATGGGTAGGAGTCGAGAGGTGAAGAGTGTATGTGTGTGTGTGCGTGTGTGTGTGTGCGTGCGTGTGTGTGTGAGTGTGTGTATCCGTTCGGCTTGCAGAGATAAAAATACCGCCGGAGCAAGAAGGCCCTGCCTCTCGTAAGAGGCGACCAAAAGGGAGGAGTCGAGAGGTGAATAGTGTATGTGTGTGTGTGTGTGACTGTGTGTGTTTCCGCTCGGCTCGCAGAGATAAAAATACGGCCGTGGCAAGAATGCCATGCCTGTCGTAAGAGGTGACTAATGGGTAGGAGTCGAGAGGTGAAGAGTGTATGTGTGTGCGTGTGTGTGTGTTCGTGCGTTTGTAAGTGTGTGTGTATGTATGTAAGTGTCCGTTCGGCTCGCAGAGATTAGAATACGGTCGAGGCAAGAAGGACATGCCTCTCGTAAAAGGCGACTAATGGGTAGGAGTCGAGAGGTGAAGAGTGTATGTGTGTGTGTGTGTGCGTGTGTGTTTGCGTGTGTGAGTGTGTGTGTGCTTGTGTGTGTGTCCGTTCGGCTCGCAGAGATAAGAACACGGCCGTGGCAAAAAGTCAATGAATGTCGTAAGAGGCGACTAATGGGTAGGAGTCGAGAGGTGAAGCGTGTATGTGTGTGTGTGCGAGTGTGTGTGTGTGTGTGTCCGTTCGGCTCGCAGAGATAAGAATACGTCCGTGGCAAGAAGGCCCTGCCTGTCGTAAGAGCAGAATAATGGATAGGAGTCGAGAGGTGAAGAGTGTATGTGTGTGTGTTTGTGTGCGTGTGTGCGTGCGTGTGTGAGTGTGTGTGTGAGTGTGTGTTTGTCAGTGTGTGTGTGTGTCCGGTCGGCTCGCAGAGATATGAACACGGCCGTGGCAAGAAGGCTCTGCCTGTCGTAAGAGGAGAATAATGGGTAGGAGTCGAGAGGTGAAGAGTGTATGTGTGTGTGTGCGCGCGCGTGTGTGTGTATGTGTATGTGTGTGTGTGTGCGTGTCTCTTCTGCTCGCAGAGGTACGAATACGGCCGTGGCAAGAAGGCCATGCCTGCTGTAAGGAGCAACTAATGGGTAGGAATCGCGAGTTGAAGAGTGTACCTGTGTGTGAGTGTGTGTGTGTGTGCGTGTGTGAGTGTATGTGTGTGTGTGTCCGTTCGACTTGCAGAGATAAGAATACAGCCGTGGCAAGAAGGCCCTGCCTGTCGTTTAGAAGAGTTTAGGTGTGTGTGTGGTTGTGAGTGTGTGTGTGTGTGTGTATGGCTCGCAGAGGTAAAAACACGGCCGTGGCAAAAAGGCCCTGCCTGTCGTAAGAGACGACTAATGGGTAGGAGTCGAGAGGTGAAAAGTGTATGTGTGTGTGTGTGTGTGTGTGCGTGTGTGGGTGTGTGAGTGTGTGTGTGTCTGTCCGTTCGGCTCGCAGAGATAAGAATACGGCCGTGGCAAGAAGCCCTGCCTGTCGTAAGAGGCGACTAATGGGTAGGAGTCGAGAGGTGAAGCGTGTATGTGTGTGTGTGTGCAAGTGTGTGTGTGTGTCCGTTCGGTTCGCAGGGATAGGAATACGTCTGTGGCAAGAAGGCCCTGCCTGTCTTAAAAGGCGACTAATGGATAGGAGTCGAGAGGTGGAGAGTGTGTGCGTGTATGCCTGTGTGCGTGTGTTTGTGTGTGCGTGTGTGTGTGTCCGTTCGGCTTGCAGAGATAAGAACACCGCCTTGGCAAGAAGGCCCTGCTTGTCGTAAGAGGCGACTAATGGGTAGGAGTCGAGAGGTGAAGAGTGTATGTGTGTGTGAGTGTGCGTGTGTGCGTGTGTGTGCGTGTGTGAGTGTGTGTGTGTATTTGTGTGTGTGAGTGTGTGTGTCCAGTCGGCTCGCAGAGATAAGAACACGTCCGTGCCAAGAAGGCCCTGCCTGTCGTAAGCGGTGACTAATGGGTAGAAGTCGAGAGGTGAAGAGTGTATGTGTGTGTGTGTGCGTGTGTGCGTGTGTGTGCTTGTGTGAGAGTGTGTGTGTCCGGTCGTCTCGCAGAGATAAGAACACGTCCGTGCCAAGAAGGCCCTGCCTGTCGTAAGCGGTGACTAATGGGTAGAAGTCGAGAGGTGAAGAGTGTATGTGTATGTGTGTGCGTGTGTGCGTGTGTGTGCTTGTGTGAGAGTGTGTGTGTCCGGTCGTCTCGCAGAGATAAGAACACGTCCGTGCCAAGAAGGCCCTGCCTGTCGTAAGCGGTGACTAATGGGTAGAAGTCGAGAGGTGAAGAGTGTATGTGTATGTGTGTGCGTGTGTGCGTGTGTGTGCGTGTGTGAGTGTGTGTGTGTATTTGTGTGTGTGAGTGTGTGTGTCCAGTCGGCTCGCAGAGATAAGAACACGTCCGTGCCAAGAAGGCCCTGCCTGTCGTAAGCGGTGACTAATGGGTAGAAGTCGAGAGGTGAAGAGTGTATGTGTATGTGTGTGCGTGTGTGCGTGTGTGTGCTTGTGTGAGAGTGTGTGTGTCCGGTCGTCTCGCAGAGATAAGAACACGCCCGTGCCAAGAAGGCCCTGCCTGTCGTAAGCGGTGACTAATGGGTAGAACTCGAGAGGTGAAGAGTGTATGTGTGTGTGAGTGTGCGTGTGTGCGTGTGTGTGCGTGTGTGAGTGTGTGTGTTTATTTGTGTGTGTGAGTGTGTGTGTCCGGTCGTCTCGCAGAGATAAGAACACGTCCGTGCCAAGAAGGCCCTGCCTGTCGTAAGCGGTGACTAATGGGTAGAAGTCGAGAGGTGAAGAGTGTATGTGTGTGTGTGTGCGTGTGTGCGTGTGTGTGCTTGTGTGAGTGTGTGTGTGTGTCCGGTCGTCTCACAGAGATATTAAAACAGCCGTGGTAAGAAGGCTATGCCAGTCTTAAGGGGCGACTAATGGGTAGGAGTCGAGAGGTGAAGAGTGTATGTGTGCGTGCGTGTGTGTGTGAATGTGTGTGTGTATGTGTGTGTATGTGTGTATGTCCCTTCTGCTCGCAGAGATAAAAATACAGCCGTGACAAGAAGGCCATGCCTGTCGTAAGAGGCGACTAATGGGTAGGAGTCGAGAGGTGAAGATTGTGTGTGTGTGTGCGTGTGTGCGTGTGTGTGTGAGTATGTGTGTGTGTATGTGTGTGTGTATACCTTTGGCTCGCAGAGATAAGAATACGTCCGTGGCAAGAAGGCCATGCTTGCTGTAAGGAGCGACTAATTGGTAGGAGTCGAGAGGTGAAGCGTGTATGTGTGTGTGTGTGTGTGTGTGTGCGTGTGTGTGTGCGTGTGTGCGTGTATGCCTGTGAGCGTGTGTTTGTGCGTGCGTGTGTGTGTGTGTCCGTTCGGCTTGCAGAGATAAGAACACGTCCGTGCCAAGAAAGCCCTGCCTGTCGTAAGCGGTGACTAATGGGTAGAAGTCGAGAGGTGAAGAGTGTATGTGTGTGTGTGTGCGTCTGCGTGTGTGCGTGTGTGTGCTTGTGTGAGTGTGTGTGTGTGTCCGGTCGTCTCGCAGAGATAAGAACACGGCCGTGGCAAGAAGGCCCTGCCTGTCGTAAGAGGCGACTAATGGGTAGGAGTCGAGAGGTGAAGAGTGTATGTGTGTGTTTGCATGTGTGCGTGTGTGTGCGTGTGTGAGTGTGTGTGTGTATTTGTGTGTGTGAGTGTGTGTGTCCAGTCGGCTCGCAGAGATAAGAACACGGCCGTGGCAAGAGGGCCCTGCCTGTCGTAAGAGGCGTGTGCGTGTGTGTGCGTGTGTAAGTGTGTGTGTATGTGTGTGTGTCTGTTTGGCTTGCAGAGATAAGAATACAGCCAAGGCAAGAAGGCCCTGCCTCTTGTATGGGGCGACTAATAGGTAGGAGTCGAGAGGTGAATAGTGTATGTATGTGTGCGTGTGTAGGTGTGTGTGTGTGTTTGTGCGTGTGTAAGTGTGTGTGTATGTATGTGTGTGTCCATTCGGCTCGCAGAGATTAGAATACGGCCGAGGCAAGAAGGCCATGCCTGTCGTAAGAGGCGACTAATGGGTAGGAGTCGAGAGGTGAAGAGTGTATTGGTGTGTGTGTGTGCGTGTGTGTGCGTGTGTGCGTGCGTGTGTGTGTGAGTGTGTGTGTGTCCGTTCGGCTTGCAGAGATAAGAACACGTCCGTGCCAAGAAAGCCCTGCCTGTCGTAAGCGGTGACTAATGGGTAGAAGTGGAGAGGTGAAGAGTGTATGTGTGCGTGTGTGCGTCTGCGTGTGTGTGCGTGTGTGAGTGTGTGTGTGTATTTGTGTGTGTGAGTGTGTGTGTGTCCAGTAGGCTCGCAGAGATAAGAACACGGCAGTGGCAAGAAGGCCCTGCCTGTCGTAAGAGGCGACTAATGGGTAGGAGTCGAGAGGTGAAGAGTGTAATTGTGTGATTGTGTGCGCGTGTGTGTGTGCGTGTGTGCGTGCTTGTGTGTGTGAGTGTGTGTGTCCATTCAGCTTGCAGAGATAAGCTTACGGCCGAGGCAAGAAGGCCCTGCCTGTCGTAAGTGGCGACTAATTGGTAGGAGTCGAGAGGTGAAGAGTGTATGTGTGTGTGTGTGCGTGTGTGCGTGTGTGTGTGCGTGTGTGAGTGTGTGTGTGTCCGGTCGGCTCGCAGAGATAAGAACACGTCCGTGCCAAGAAGGCCCTGCCTGTCGTAAGCGGTGACTAATGGGTAGAAGTCGAGAGGTGAAGAGTGTATGTGTGTGTGTGTGTGCGTGTGTGCGTGTGTGTGCTTGTGTGAGTGTGTGTGTGTCCGGTCGTCTCGCAGAGATAAGAAAACAGCCGTGGCAAGATGGCCTTGCCAGTCTTAAGGAGCGACTAATGGGTAGGAGTCGAGAGGTGAAGAGTGTATGTGTGCGTGCGTGTGTGTGTGAATGTGTGTGTGTATGTGTGTGTATGTGTGTGTGTCCCTTCTGCTCGCAGAGATAAAAATACAGCCGTGACAAGAAGGCCATGCCTGTCGTAAGAGGCGACTAATGGGTAGGAGTCGAGAGGTGAAGATTGTGTGTGTGTGTGCGCGTGTGCGTGTGTGTGTGAGTATGTGTGTGTATATGTGTGTGTGTATACCTTTGGCTCGCAGAGATAAGAATACGTCCGTGGCAAGAAGGCCATGCTTGCTGTAAGGAGCGACTAATTGGTAGGAGTCGAGATGTGAAGCGTGTATGTGTGTGTGTGTGTGTGTGTGTGTGCAAGTGTGTGTGTGTGTCCGTTCGGCTCGCAGAGATAGAAATACGTCTGTGGCAAGAAGGCCCTGCCTGTCTTAAGAGGCGACTAATGGATAGGAGTCGAGAGGTTTGGAGTGTGTGCGTGTGCGTGTGCGTGTGTGCGTGTATGCCTGTGAGCGTGTGTTTGTGTGTGCGTGTGTGTGTGTGTCCGTTCGGCTTGCAGAGATAAGAACACCGCCGTGGCAAGAAGGCCCTGCTTGTCGTAAGAGGCGACTAATGGGTAGGAGTCGAGAGGTGAAGAGTGTATGTGTGTGTGAGTGTGCGTGTGTGCGTGTGTGTGCGTGTGTGAGTGTGTGTGTGTATTTGTGTGTGTGAGTGGGTGTGCCCAGTCGGCTCGCAGAGATAAGAACACGACCGTGGCAAGAGGGCCCTGCCTGTCGTAAGAGGCGTGTGCGTGTGTGTGCGTGTGTAAGTGTGTGTGTATGTGTGTGTGTCTGTTTGGCTTGCAGAGATAGGAGTCGAGAGGTGAACAGTGTATTTGTGTGTGTGTGTGCGTGTGTGTGCGTGTGTGCGTGCGTGTGTGTGTGAGTGTGTGTGTGTCCGTTCGGCTTGCAGAGATAAGCTTATGGCCGAGGCAAGAAGGCCCTGCCTGTCGTAAGTGGCGACTAATTGGTAGGAGTCGAGAGGTGAAGAGTGTATGTGTGTGTGTGTGCTTGTGTGCGTGTGTGTGTGCGTGTGTGAGTGTGTGTGTGTCCGGTCGGCTCGCAGAGATAAGAACACGTCCGTGCCAAGAAAGCGCTGCCTGTCGTAAGCGGTGACTAATGGGTAGAAGTCGAGAGGTGAAGAGTGTATGTGTGTGTGTGTGCGTCTGCGTGTGTGCGTGTGTGTGCTTGTGTGAGTGTGTGTGTGTGTGTCCAGTAGGCTCGCAGAGATAAGAACACGGCCGTGGCAAGAAGGCCCTGCCTGTCGTAAGAGGCGACTTATGGGTAGGAGTCGAGTGGTGAAGAGTGTATATGTGTGTGTGTGCGTGTGTGCGTGTGTGTGCGTGTGTGAGTGTGTGTGTATGTTTGTGTGTCCGTTTGGATTGCAGAGATAAGAATACGGCCAAGGCAAGAAGACCCTGCCTTTTGTAAGGGGCGACTAATAGGTAGGAGACGAGAGGTGAAGAGTGTATGTGTGTATGCGTGTGTGCGTGTGTGTGTGCGTGTGTGAGTATGTGTGTGTGTCCGTTTGGCTTGCAGAGATAAGAATAGGGCCGAGGCAAGAAGGCCCTGCCTCTTGTAAGGGGCGACTAATAGGTAGGAGTCGAGAGGTGAAGAGTGTATGTGTGTGTGCGTGTGTGTGTGTGAGTGTATGTGTGTGTGCGTGTGTGTGTCCCTTCGGCTCGCAGAGATAAGAAAACAGCGGTGGCAAGAAGGACATGCCTGTCGTAAGGGGCGACTAATGGGTAGGAGTCGAGAGGTGAAGAGTGTATGTGTGCGTGCGTGTGTGCGTGTGTGTGTGAGTGTGTGTGTATGTGTATGTGTGTCCCTTCGGCTCGCAGAGATAAGAAATCAGCGGTTTCAAGAAGGCCATGCCTGTCGTAAGAGGTGACTAATGGGTAGGAGTCGAGAGGTGAAAAGTGTATGTGTGTGTGTGTGTGAGTGTGTGTGTATGTGTGTGTCCCTTCGGCTCACAGAGATAAGAAAACAGCGGTGGCAAAAAGGCCATGCCTGTCGTAATGGGCGACTAATGGGTAGGAGTCGAGAGGTGAAGAATGTATGTGTGCGTGCGTGTGTGTGTGAGTGTGTGTGTATGTGTGTGTCCCTTCGGCTCGCAGAGATAAGAAAACAGCGGTGGCAAGAAGGCCATGCTTATCGTAAGAGGCGACTAATGGGTAGGAGTCGAGAGGTGAAGAGTGTAATTGTGTGTGTGTGTGCGCGTGTGTGTGTGCGTGTGTGCGTGCTTGTGTGTGTGAGTGTGTGTGTATGTGTGTGTGTGTGTCACTTCGGCTCACAGAGATAAGAATACGGCCGAGGAAAGAAGGCCCTTCCTGACGTAAGAGGCGACTAATGGGTAGGAGTCGAGAGGTGAAGAGTGTATGTGTGTGTGTGTGTGTGTGCGTGTGTGTTTGCGTGTGTGAGTGTGTGTGTGTGTATGTGTGTGTCAGTTAGGCTTGCAGAGATAAGAATACGGCCGAGGCAAGAAGGCCCTGCCTCTTGTAAGGGGCGACTAATAGGTAGGAGTCGAGGGGTGAAGAGTGTATGTGTGTGTGCGTGTGTGTGTGCGTGTGTGAGTATGTGTGTGTGTCCGTTCGGCTTGCAGAGATAAGAACACGGCCGAGGAAAGAAGGCCCTGCCTGACGTAAGAGGCGACTAATGGGTAGGAGTCGAGAGGTGAAGAGTGTATATTTGTGTGTGTATGTGTGTGCGTGTGTGTTTGCGTGTGTGAGTGTGTGTGTGTGTATGTGTGTATGTCCGTTAGGCTTGCAGAGATAAGAATACGGCCAAGGCAAGAAGGCCCTGCCTCTTGTAAGGGGCGACTAATAGGTAGGAATCGAGAGGTGAAGAGTGTATGTGTGTGTGCGTGTGTGCGTGTGTGTGTGTGAGTGTATGTGTGTGTGCGTGTGTGCGTGCGTGTGTGTGTGTCTGTGAGTGTGTGTGTGTGTATGTGTGTCCCTTCGGCTCGCAGAGAAAAGAAAACAGCGGTGGCAAGAATGCCTTGCCTGTCGTAAGAGGTGACTAATGGGTAGGAGTCGAGAGGTGAAGAGTGTATGTGTGTGTGCGTGTGTGTGTGTTTGTGCGTATGTGAGTGTGTGTGTATATGTATGTGTGTCCGTTCGGCTTGCAAAGATAAGAATACGGCCGTGACAAGAAGGCCATGCTTGTTGTAATTAGCGGCTAATGGGTAGGAGTCGAGAGGTGAAGAGTGTATGTGTGTGTGCGTGTGTGCGTGTGTGTGTGTGAGTGTATGTGTGTGTGCGTGTGTGCGTGCGTGTGTGTGTCTGTGAGTGTGTGTGTGTGTATGTGTGTCCCTTCGGCTCGCAGAGAAAAGAAAACAGCGGTGGCAAGAATGCCATGCCTGTCGTAAGAGGTGATTAATGGGTAGGAGTCGAGAGGTGAAGAGTGTATGTGTGTGTGCGTGTGTGTGTGTTTGTGCGTTTGTAAGTGTGTGTGTATGTATGTAAGTGTCCGTTCGGCTCGCAGAGATTAGAATACGGTCGAGGCAAGAAGGACATGCCTGTCGTAAAAGGCGACTAATGGGTAGGAGTCGAGAGGTGAAGAGTGTATGTGTGTGTGTTTGTGTGCGTGTGTGCGTGCGTGTGTGAGTGTGTGTGTGAGTGTGTGTGTGTCAGTGTGTGTGTGTCCGGTCGGCTGGCAGAGATATGAACACGGCCGTGGCAAAAAGGCTCTGCCTGTCGTAAGAGGAGAATAATGGGTAGGAGTCGAGAGGTGAAGAGTGTATGTGTGTGTGTGTGCGCGCGTGTGTGTGTGTATGTGTATGTGTGTGTGTGTGTGTGCGTGTCTCTTCTGCTCGCAGAGGTACGAATACGGCCGTGGCAAGAAGGCCATGCCTGCTGTAAGGAGCAACTAATGGGTAGGAATCGCGAGTTGAAAAGTGTACCTGTGTGTGAGTGTGTTTGTGTGTGCATGTGTGAGTTTATGTGTTTGTGTGTCCGTTCGGCTTGCAGAGATAAGAATACAGCCGTGGCAAGAAGGCCCTGCCTGTCGTTTAGAAGAGTTTAGGTGTGTGGTTGTGAGTGTGTGTGTGTGGTTGTGAGTGTGTGTGTGTGTGTGTCTGTATGGCTCGCAGAGGTAAAAACACGGCCGTGGCAAAAAGGCCCTGCCTGTCGTAAGAGACGACTAATGGGTAGGCGTCGAGAGGTGAAGAGTGTATGTGTGTGTGTGTGTGCGTGTGTGCGTGTGTGAGTGTGTGTGTGTGTCCGTTGGCTCGCAGAGATAAGAATACGGCCGTGGCAAGAAGCCCTGCCTGTCGTAAGAGGCGACTAATGGGTAGAAGTCGAGAGGTGAAGAGTGTATGTGTGTGTCTGTGTGTGCGTGTGTGTGTGAGTGTGTGTGTGTGTGCCTGTGTGAGTGTGTGTGTATGTATGTGTGTCCGTTCGGCCTGCATAGGTAAGAATACAGCCGAGGCAAGAAGGCCCTGCCTGTCGTAAGGTGCGAGTAATAGGTAGGAGTCGAGAGGTGAAGAGTGTAGGTGTGTGTGTGTGTGTGTGTGAATGTGTATGTGTGTCTGTATGGCTCGCAAAGATAAGAACACGGCCGTGGCAAAAAGGCTCTGCCTGTCGAAAGAGGCGTATAATGGGTAGGAGTGGAGAGGTGAAGAATTTATGTGTGTGTGTGTGTGTGTGTGTGTGTGTGTGTGTGCATGTGTGTGTGCGTGTGTGAGTGTGGGTGTATGTATGTGTGTCCGTTCGGCTTGCAGAGATAAGAACACAGCCGAGGCAAGAAGTCCCTGCCTGTCGTAAGGGGCGAGTAATAGGTAAGAGTCGAGAGGTGAAGAGTTTAGGTGTGTGTGTGTGTGTGTGTGAGTGTGTGTGTGTGTCTGTATGGCTCGCAGAGATAAAAACACGGCCGTGGCAAAAAGGCCCTGCCTGTCTTAAGAGACGACTAATGGGTAGGAGTCGAGAGGTGAAGAGTGTATGTGTGTGTGTGCGTCTGTGCGTGTGTGAGTGTGTGTGTGTGTGTGTCCGTTCGGCTCGCAGAGATAAGAATACGGCCGTGGCAAGAAGGCCCTATCTGTCGTAGGAGGCGACTAATGGGTAGGAGTCGAAAGGTGAAGAGTGTATGTGTGTGTGTGTGCGTGTGTGTGTGTGTGTGAGGGTGTGTGTGTGTGTGTGTGTGTGTGTGCGTGTGTGAGTGTGTGTGTATGTATGTGTGTCCGTTCGGCCTGCAGAGATAAGAATACAGCCGAGGCAAGAAGGCCCTGCCTGTCGTAAGGGGCGAGTAATAGGTAGGAGTCGAGAGGTGAAGAGTGTATGTGTGTGTGTGCGTGTGTGCGTGTGTGTGGTGTGTGAGTGTGTGTGTGTATTTGTGTGTGTGAGTGTGTGTGTGTCCAGTAGGCTCGCAGAGATAAGAACACGGCCGTGGCAAGAAGGCCCTGCCTGTCGTCAGAGGCGACTAATGGGTAGGAGTCGAGTGCTGAAGAGTGTATATGTGTGTGTGTGCGTGTGTGCGTGTGTGTGCGTGTGTGAGTGTGTGTGTATGTTTGTGTGTGTGTGTGTGTCCGTTTGGATTGCAGAGATAAGAATACGGCCAAGGCAAGAAGACCCTGCCTTTTGTAAGGGGCGACTAATAGGTAGGAGTCGAGAGGTGAAGAGTGTATGTGTGCGTGCGTGTGTGCGTGTGTGCCTGTGTACGTGTGTTTGTGTGTGCGTGTGTGTGTGTCCGTTCGGCTTGCAGAGATAAGAACACGGCCGTGGCAAGAAGTCCCTGCCTGTCGTAAGAGGAGAATAATGGGTAGAAGTCGAGAGGTGAATAGTGTATTTGTGCTTACGTGTGTGTGTTTGTGTGTGAGTGTGTGTGTGTGTGTCCATTCGGCTCGCAGAGATAAGAATGCGTTCGTTGCAAGAAGGCCCTGCCTGTCTTAAGAGACGACTAATGGATAGGAGTCGAGAGGTGGAGAGTGTGTGCGTGTGCGTGTGCGATTGCGTGTGTGCGTTTGTGCCTGTGTGCGTGTGTTTGTGTGTGCGTGTGTGTGTGTCCGGTCGGCTCGCTGAAATGAGAACACGGCCGTGGCAAGAAGGCCCTGCCTGTCGTAAGAGGCGACTAATGGGTAGGAGTCGAGAGGTGAAGAGTGTATGTGTGTGTGTACGTGTGTGCGTGTGTGTGTGCGTGTGTGAGTATGTGTGTGTCCGTTCGGCTTGCAGAGATAAGAATACGTCCGTGGCAAGAAGTCCCTGAATGTCGTAAGAGGCGACTAATGGGTAGGAGTCGAGAGGTTAAGAGTGTATGTGTATGTGTGTGTGCGTGTGTGGGTGTGTGTGTGTTTGTGCGTGTGTAAATATGTGTTTGTATGTATGTGTGTGTCCATTCGGTTCGCAAAGATTAGAATACGGCCGAGGCAAGAAGGCCCTGCCTCTTGTAAGGGGCGACTAATAGGTAGGAGTCGAGAGGTGAATAGTGTATGTGTATGTGTGTGTGCGTGTGTAGGTGTGTGTGTGTTTGTGCGTGTGTAAATGTATGTGTGTATGTATGTGTGTGTCCATTCGGTTCGCAGAGATAAGAATACGGCCGAGGCAAGAAGGCCATGCCTGTCGTAAGAGGCGACTAATGGGTAGGAGTCGAGGGGTGAAAAGTGTATTTGTGTGTGTGCGTGTGTGTGCGTGTGTGCGTGCTTGTGTGTGTGAGTGTGTGTGTGTGTATGTGTGTGTGTCCGTTTGGCTTGCAGAGATAAGAATACGGCCGAGGCAAGAAGGCCCTGCCTGTCTTAAGAGGCGACTAATGGATAGGAGTCGAGAGGTGGAGAGTGTGTGCGTGTGCGTGTACGTGTGCGTGTGTGCGTGTGTGCCTGTGTGCGTGTGTTTGTCTGTGCGTGTGTGTGTGTCCGTTCGGCTCGCAGAGATAAAAATACGTCCGTGGCAAGAAGGCCCTGCCTTTCTTAAGAGGCGACTATTGGATAGGAATCGAGAGGTGGAGAGTGTGTGCGTGTGCGTGTGCGTTTGCGTGTGTGCGTTTGTGCCTGTGTGCGTGTGTTTGTGTGTGCGTGTGTGTGTGTGTCCGTTCGGCTTGCAGAGATAAGAACACGGCCGTGGCAAGAAGTCCCTGCCTGTCGTAAGAGGCGACTAATGAATAGGAGTCGAGAGGTGAAGAGTGTATGTGTCTTTGTGTGTGTGCGTGTGTTTGTGCGTGTGTGAGTATGTGTGTGTGTTTGTGTGTGTGTGTGTGTGTGTGTCCGTTTGGCTTGCAGAGATAAGAATACGGCCGAGGCAAGAAGGCCCTGCCTGTCGTAAGAAACGACTAATGGGTAGGAGTCGAGCGGTGGAGAGTGTGTGCGTGTGCGTGTGTGTGTGTGCGTGTGTGTGTGTGTGTCCGTTCGGCTTGCAGAGATAAGAACACGGCCGTGGCAAGAAGTCCCTGCCTGTCGTAATAGGAGAATAATGGGTAGGAGTCGAGAGGTGAAGAGTGTATGTGTGTGTGTGCGTGTGTGCGTGTGTGTGTGCGTGTGTGAGTATGTGTGTGTGTCCGTTCGGCTTGCAGAGATAAGAACACGGCCGTGGCAAGAAGTCCCTGCCTGTCGTCAGAGGAGAATAATGGGTAGGAGTCGAGAGGTGAAGAGTGTATGTGTGTGTGTGTGCGTGTGTGCGTGTGTGGGCGTGTGTGAGTGTGTGTGTATGTGTGTGTGTCCGTTTGGCTTGCAGAGATAAGAATACGGCCGAGGCCAGAAGGCCCTGCCTCTTGTAAGGGTCAACTAATAAGTAGGAGTCGAGAGGTCAAGAGTGTATGTGTGTGTGTGCGTGTGTGCGTGTGTGTGTGCGTGTGTGTGCGTGTGTGAGTATGTGTGTGTGTTAGTTTGGCTTGCAGAGATGAGAACACGACCGCGGCAAGAAGGTCCTGCTTATCGTAAGAGGCGACTAAAAGGTAGGAGTCGAGAGGTGAAGAGTGTATGTGTGTGTGCGTGTGTGCGTGTGTGTGTTTGTGCGTTTGTGCGTGTGTGAGTGTGTGTGTATAAGTGAGTGTGTCCGTTCGGCTTGCAGAGATATGAATACTGCCGGGGCAAGAAGGCCCTGCCTCTCGTAAGAGGCGACTAAAAGGTAGGGGTCGAGAGGTGAAGAGTGTATGTGTGTGTGTGTGAGTGTGTGTCTTTGTCCGCTCGGCTCGCAGAGATAAGATTACGGCCGTGGTAAGAAGGCCCTGCCTGTCTTAAGAGGCGGCTTATGGATATTAGTCGAGAGGTGGAGAGTGTGTACGTGTGCGTGTGCGTGTGTGTGGGTGCGTGTGTGTGCGTGTGTGCGTGTGTGTGTGTGAGTGTATGTGTGTCCGTTCGGCTCGCAGAGATAAGAACACGGCCGTGGCAAGAAGTCCCTGAATGTCGTAAGAGGCGACTAATGGGTAGGAGTCGAGAGGTAAAGCGTGTATATGTGTGTATGTGTGTGTGCGAGTGTGTGTGTGTGTGTCCGTTTGGCCCGCAGAGATAAGAACACGTCCGTAGCAAGAAGGCCCTGCCTGTCGTAAGAGGCGACTAATGGATAGGAGTCGAGAGGTGGAGAGTGTGTGCGTGTACGTGTGCGTGCGTGTTTAAGTGTGTGTGTATGTGAGTGTGTGAGTGTGTGTGTGTGCGGTCGGCTCGCAGAGATAAGAACACAGCCGTGGCAAGAAGGCCCTGCCTGTCGTAAGAGGCGAGTAATAAGTAGGAGCCGAGAGGTGAAGAGTGTATGTGTGTGTGTGCGTGTGTGCGTGTGTGTGTGCGTGTGTGAGTATGTGTGTGTGTTAGTTCGGCTTGCAGAAATAAGAACA